>NW_020524790.1:0-120920 GCF_003368295.1 Carassius auratus | reverse complement strand
GTGCACCTTCCCCGAAGGTTGCACCGCCTAGTGTGTGTGCGTATTTTTTTTTTTTAAACCAAAGCTTGGATGTGTAGGACGTCACATGTTGTTTTTTCCTCTTCACTCCAGTCACTTAGTGAACAACATGTTATTTACTGTTAAACCGCTCCACGCAGCGAACGCGCACTCCGAGCCGGGTCCATAAGAGAGTCTGACAGGATTAAAACTGATTGACAGCACAAGTTAAGCAAAAGTGAGAGTTTTTCTTCACAGCATATGAGAATGGCGAGTCCGCCGCCGACGGGAGGACAGCTGATTTCAAATATGACCGTGAAGAAAACAACCACGTTAAGAAATGCGGCTTACTGAGGAAACAGAAGCACGGACACAAGCGGTTTTTTGTGCTGAGGGAGCCGAGCGAGGGCTGTCGCGCCGGTTGGAGTATTACGAGAGCGAGAAGAAATGGAAAAACAAGTCGGCTGCTAAACGGGTTATACTTTGGACTCGTGCCTGAACATCAACAAGAGAGCCGATGCCCAAACACAAACACCTGATCGCCCTTTACACCAAGGACGAGTATTTTGCGTGGCTGCCGAAAACGAGCAGGAACAGGAGGACTGGTACTCGGTCTTAACGGATTTAATGAACGAGGGGGAAAGTGAGCGACAGCTCCGCGAATAATTCGGCGTCATCCCTCGTCGGCTTTGATGAGGCAAACTACGGCGTGATAACGCCTGTCACCGCCCACTTACAAGGAGGTTTGGCAGGTCAACTTAAAATCCAAAGGACTCGGACAGTGCAGGAACTTAACGGGCGTTTACAGGCTGTGTTTAAGCAGCCGGACGATCAGCTTCGTCAAACTCAACACGGAGGCGGCGTCGGTGATTTTACAGCTGATGAACATCCGCCGATGCGGACACTCGACAGCTTCTTCTTCATCGAGGTGGGCCGGTCCGCGTCAATCGGACCCGGCGAGTTGTGGATGCAGGCGGATGACTCGGTGGTGGCGCAAAACATTCACGAGACTATTTTGCAGGCGATGAAAGCCATGAAAGAGATGTCAGAGTTCCGCCCGCGCAGCAAAAGCCAGTCCTCGGGTACGAACCCCATCTCTGTGCCCACCAGGCGGCACTTTAACAATCTCCCGCCGAGTCAAACCGGGCTGCAGCGGCGCTCGCGCACCGACAGCATGGCAGCGACGTCTCCCGTGACGAAACTGACGTCCTGTAGGTTCCGCACTGCGAGCGAGGGTGACGGAAATACAGGCAGCCCATCAGCCCGTGCGTAAACAGGACGCATTTGAGCCGCTCCAACACAGTGACAGCTCGCCCATACAGAACATTCGAGGTCGTCATCCCTGCAGCACAGCAGATCCATGTGCATGCCTGTGTCTCACTCCCTCCCTCAGCTGCCAGCCCTGTCAGCCTGTCCTGCAGCAGTACATAGAAAGTGGCCCTCGCCCCTCCAGCAGCACTGCTTCCATTTCGGGCTCCCCAAGCGATGCTGGCTTTATCTCCTGCGATGAGTGTGGCTCCAGCCCGGGTGATATACGGCACCTTTTAGCAGCAAACCGAAGCAACACACCTGAGTCACTTGCTGACACACCCCCCTCAGAGGAGGGCAGCAACCTGCACGGATACATGATTATGGAGAGGCCAAACAGCCGTGGACGGCGGAGCGTCCGGGCAGCAACTGAGGAAGGCAAAGGAGATTTGGAGAATGCTTACAGGAAGAGGACACACTCTCTCACCATGCCTTACCAGAAGAGGGTGCCATCACAAGTGTCCTCAGGTTCACTGGATGAATACACACTCATGAGAGCCACTTACAGAACTGGAGGCCATTCGGGGCGCAGCTCTCACACCGCATCCCCAAAGGTCACATATCCTGAGGATTACGGGGACATTGAAATCGGATGGTTACTGAAAAGTTCCAGCAGTAATCTGGGTGATGATGGCTACATGCCAATGACGCCAAGGTGTGGCTCCACAAGGGGGGAAGGCTGATAACTACATGCCTATGAGCCCAATGTGCGTTTCTGCTCCGAAGCAGATAATCAACCCAGGACGCACCCCTCACTATAGCTAATGGTTACAGAACCAATTCCCCAGCAGCTGTTCTCTGGATGACAGTGGCTACATAAGGATGCTGTGCGGCACTAAACTCTCCATCGACAGCTCTGATGGGAAACTGACGAATGGTGAATACCTCAACATGTCCCCTATAGATTCGGTCACGCCACCAGATTACTACCTGAGCCCTGTGGGTATGGAGCAGTCACCCTGTCTCCGACAGCTTCACTCGTTTAACTCTCTGCCCCGTTGTCAGAGGCCCCAGCAGGTTCTAAAGGATGCGGACAATGATCAGTATGTTGTCATGAATCCTCAAAGTCACAGGATAACAGAGGAGTCAGTAAGCACAGCATCCACCCCTGCCCCATCACCTCTAAGACAAAGCCGCACAGACAGTCTCATCCTCCGGCACAGGATGAGCCGGCCCACCCGCCTCTCCCTGGACATGTTCCAAACATTACCTAGCATGAATGAGCATCCTCTCCCCTCTGAGCCAAAAAGTCCTGGCGAGTACATAGACATAGACTTTGGACATGTTGCTGAAAGTTGCACTCCCCCCTCCACTGCTTCCTCCGTGAGCCCAGCCTCATCTCTCGGATCATCCGCTGATCACAGGACGTCCCCCCTCTCTGATTACATGAACATTGATGTGAGTTCGCTATCACCCAAATCTGGAAACGCTGCTCCATCTAATCGTTTGGAGCCGTTTCCAAAGCTCACATCCTGCCCCCGCCCACCCTGAGGAAGAGGTGGAAGATGAAAGGTACCACCTCACTGCACAGGTGGCACCAGCGGGCACGGTTGACAGAGCTAAAGACGATTACACAGAGATGACGTTCGGCGTGCCTGCTTCCCCTCTGCAGCCTGTCACGCAGCCCTCCGAAGGTGTCCAGACCATCACCCATCCTCTTGCTTGCAGAGGCTGACCCTGGAAGAGACTGTGGGAGTGCCTGCCGTTGAGGCTTTTCTGCTGCATGGCAGCACTCTGGCCTTGGTGGACCCTGACCGAGGTGCCAAGGTGATTCGTGCCGACCCCCAGGGGCGCAGGCGGCACAGTTCGGAGACATTCTCATCAACCACCACCGTAACACCAGTTTTTCCCTCCTCCGCACACGATGCCAGGCGGCATGGTTCGGCCTCTGTGGAGAACGTGTCCGTTTCTGTGAGGAACAGCGAAGGATCGGATGAAGAGTATAACAGTCCCATGTGCAGGGAGACGTCAACTGGCTTCCAGAATGGACTTAACTACATTGCCTTAAACTTGATGGATGGAGGACTTACCAGATGTGATTCTCTTGTCCGGTTCAAAGCTACCAGCTGCTGTAAAGAGGGCATCAATGGAATACACGCCAGTCCGTATGCCAGGCTTGGGTTTCAAGGAGACGGCAACAACAGTAAAAGGTAAGCTTTCAGAATGAAAAAAGAGAGATAAGTGGTAATGTGCAATCTCACTACCTTCATTAGTTAATGCTTAGTGTATTCCTTTTACACTATTTTCAAACGTTGTGCTCTGAATTATTCAGAATAATGATTTAGCACTGTTAATGTGCCCCAATAATGACATGACAGTTTGTTTCTTGCTTAAATAACAGCAAAGTACTTGTGCACCAGATGAATGTGTAAGAGCTAATTGAGCAACTTGAGAGTCAGAATGATGCAAAAGCCTCTTTAAAAGCTGTGGCGCAGTTTTTATTCTCAGAGAATGATCGCTTCATCCGTGCAGTGTTTTGGATGAAAACAGGTCAGTTAAAAGTTTTATCCCTCTGCACTGGAGCTGTTTTTTTGTTGAAATGTTCATTTTGTTGACAATAGTGTGAGGATGAGGGATCTGTGGGATGTGGTCAGATTTAGAGGAAGTAAATGTAAAAGAGAGATCTCATATCCGCATGTCAATAATCCAGCAAAAGAGAAATCATTCCTAATATTTGCATCATACCTTGACTCATTCTCTGAATCAGAATTAGTCATTGTTTCATACTTGAGTGAACAGTAGCTCAGCTACAAACAAGTGAGTCAGTTGTTTATCAGTTTTCAGGTTGAGGGTTTCAAGACTGGAATGCAGAACGTGTGCAAAGGTCGTTCGGAGAGGTTAATGTCGGCTTGTTTTTCCAACCTGCCAGGTTTCTTTTAAGGAATGACCCAGCTTTCGTTTTTCAGCAGGACTTGAAAAACAAAGTTGTTTGTGTAGCTCAGAGATAAATGTGTGCTGATAGACACAGATTATAGGCTCACGTGAACGTTACACACTAAAACAAGTAACAAGATAGGTGTTTTTCTTGTCAAGCATGACTTTGCATACGTGGGATTGCATGGAGGATGTATAGAAGTGAAACAAATGAGTACTCTACACTTTAATGAGACTGACAAAAAGTCAAGGTGAAAGATTACACTCGAAGGCCAAGAGCGACTTGTCTGATGAATGACACTTCACAAAAGAGTCTAGAAGCAGAAGCCTCTTAAAACAGCTCATACACTGTACAAGGCATACAGACAACATCAGAAGCTCAATTATGCTCTCTAGGGTGTGTTTGAGAGAGTTGGTGCTGGCGGAGCAGGTGTTTTTACAGTTCTCTGTTTACCTCCACAAGTGGACGGAGCAGAAAGACATAGCCGCAGGCCACGGAAGCCCTGTGGGACAGTGGGAGGAGACCACAAAGAAAACTTGCACAAACATTGACACACACCCGCTAGCACTCAGCCACCCTGCCCTGTGATTGGTCACCGACAACATTCCACTAAAACAAAAGATGAGCCACAAAGACAGAACAGAGCTCTTATTTTTGTAGAATGGCCTGCTCGTCTTCCTGATAGGAACTTGCACCAGTCCGGGATCCACCGAGCATGAGAGCACGGATAGGCTTCGCTCTGTTTACTACGGCAGCATCTGTAATGCCACATCCCACTCCTTCCCTCCTCCCGACACTTTTACACACTCATTTGAATAGTACATTTGTGAATGGCAAGCAGACGCATACTTTGACAAACACGACTACATATTTACATAGTGTGCAGGATGTTTGACTCAGGTTCATGATCACGTTTCATCTCGTTAAGACTGATTGGTTTTTGTCACACTCTGTCGTATTTATTTCAGTGTTTTTATATCTGCGTCTTCACCGAGTCATTGAATGTTAAAATACACCTCCAGTGCGTTGTAAATCAATGGCTTTGCATAAAGATGGCTAGAGATCAGCATTAAGACCTATCTTTTTAGCTATCTTTTATTTATAAGAGAGTAAACAATGTCTTAAAAAAATAAATAATAATAATTATAATAATAATTACCATTAGGACATCTCAAGAACTCATCTCAGAGAGCTGAGTGTGTCTGTGAAAGGCTTCCTAAGAAGCTTCCCCCCTGAAAATAGTGTGTGTTAGGGGCCGGGACAGCAGATGGTGAGGGCCAGGGTCTTGCACCTGCCATTCCAAGCAGTGCACAGTGGTTATCAGGCCCATCAGAGCCCTGACAATACTCGAATGATTAGCGACCATCTGCTGCCTCACACAACAGCTCAGAGAGACATACAGGGAGAAACCGTCAGATAACCAGTGAAAAAAGTTGGCACAAGCTTGAAATAAAAGTGAAATCTATTTTAAGCCCCACCCCCTTCTGCTTTGATAGACTTGATTTAATTGAAAAGTGAGATTGTGTCTTTCAGTTTGCCTGCTTTTATTTCTAGAGAACAGGCTTAGATGACAAATCCCCCATCAAGACAAACACCTATTCATTTGAATCGTAGTCCATCATCGTACTGTCTCTCCTCCATCAAAATCTTTGTTTAATATCTCCTCGGATTATTCGAGGTATTATTTTAATTTCTTCCGTTCTCTGTCTATCTC
Organism: Carassius auratus; assembly: GCF_003368295.1. NCBI lineage: Eukaryota > Metazoa > Chordata > Actinopteri > Cypriniformes > Cyprinidae > Carassius > Carassius auratus. The sequence goes on along the minus strand of NW_020524790.1, from coordinate 115,026 downwards.
CATTCATCGCTCTGAATCTGCCTCCCCATCCTCTCTCTCCCTCTTCATGTCCTCCTTCACCTCTTAGTCCTGTTGATGTTGTTGCTGACTCTGTAAGTGCCTGCTATTGTAGCAGATTTTATAGTGTTAAACTCATCCAAGATGTTCTGTTAAATGTTCTCACTGCTCCCTACTTTTAGCAGCACAGATAAAGCGGATTATATGCTGCCACAGATTAGACATTGTTGAGCAGCTTTATATAGTGACCAAGTAAATGGCACACACACACACACACACACACACATGCATGGGTGATTTTCACCTCACAATCAATAGAATAACCTAAAGAAAATTAGGTCTATTTTATATATATATATATAAATAACATGCTATCACAGTAATATTTGTTGTTCTGTTACTTTATTCTAATACTAAAGGGGTCATATGATGTGAGGCATTCAGCCAATCACATCACACTGGATAGCTGACCAATCAGAGCACACCTTGCTTTTCAGAACGATGAGCTTTGTAAAAATCTACGCGTTTCAGAAAGGCGGGTCATAGAGGAGCAACAATAATGCACATTATGTGGAAAATAATGTGGTTTTTTTAACCTTAAACCACATAAACACATTGCATTACACCAAATAATGTGCAACATCATGTGACCCCTTTAAAATACTGCAATACAGTAATAATAATCACCACTAAAACAACACGTTTCTAATGTTTTTGTGAGATGTAATCACAAGTAATAACTTCATGTTGAACATCACCTATTTTTCTCGGGATAGTATGCATCTATAGAAAACAGAAACATCTGGACATACCTAGTACATTCATAATTCCATCGTTTTTGTGTATGCATGTAAAGTATATAGCATTTAACGTAACACTTAATGTTGGCATCCTGCACATTTAAAATCTCCTTTATATGCGTGTGTTTAGCATGTGGGAATGATTGGGATGTGGCTGGAATATATCATCTGAAATCTGCATTGGATGCTCTTTAAGAGCATGTGCCGTGTGTGGGAATAATTGCATGGTATGTGGCCTGATTCTGAATGAATGCTCCTTTTCTCCCCTGCTGAGCTAAGTGATCTGAGTGTGTGTGTGTGTGTGTGTGTGTGGCAGGGGAGCAGAATATATACCGATGCTTTACTGTCATCAAATGAATTTCAATGGCTGTTTGGGCATTATCTTTGCAAGCTTTTTGGGTTTGTTTAAAAGGGAACGAGTGTGGGATCTGTTGAGCTCACACACCCTTATGCACACACTTTCTTATTCATTGACTCTCGTCTATTTCCATTCGACCGCCAAGCTCTGTTGGCTTAGTTGGCTGAAGTGTTATGAGATTAGGCCGTGACATTTACACATGAAGAGCATCACACCATGCATACAGTACATCTCTCTGCCTCTGATGATGTCCAGACTGTTTCTGTCACTGTAAAGTTACAGATTACAATTTGATATTGACATTTAAACTGTAACATATTCGTTGAGCTAATTTGGTTAATGTGGATTTGTTGCTACAAATCGCTGACAGTGTGAACATCCCTAATGGGAGTAACACTGGAAGATACTGAATGAAGCTGAACAGAGACATCATTTCTACCCCAGGGGTTAAAACTGAAACCCCCCATCTATGATATATGAGACTGGCATTGATAAATTAGTAACGCTAGCACATGTTGACAGTACAGTCAGTCACTCAACTTCTTTTCTGACTACTGTAAATATGCCTTGTGTGTGAGAACAGTTGTGTGTTTTATGTGTGTGAGAACGACACTGTTCCCGGCCAGGCCTGGCTGCAGGGGGCTTAATTTAACCTGTGTGAAATAAATAAAAAATGAGTTGCAGGACAAATGTGTGTGTAGAGAGGGGATAGTTTTTGGGGATGTTGCAGCGGGTTCACAGGCTGTTGACTTGAACTGTTGACAGCTCCTTTAAATACTGATTTCTCACACAGATACAGGGAAGTTTCAGTGTTGTAAATTTGATATGTTCCCCCCCGCTATGTAGATCTGAAGACGCTCATAGTTTGAGAGATCACTCTGAGAGACAAAACGAGAGGGAGAGAGATGGGGGAGGGAATTTGAGGTCAGAGGGTCCAACAAGACCTCCCACTTCTGGCCTCCATCTGCTCTTACTCATATTTGAATTTGAGCATATTTACATTTAACTTTAATATCGATTGACTAATATTTACTTATTGAACTGTTAGAAGCAGAATTTCCTACAGAATTCTGTTTTGGTCTTATTTAAAATTGTTAAATTGTAGTTATGTAATGTTCTGATTTTGATACTGAATTTGATTAATCTTAAGTAAACAGAGTTTTTGCATCAGTCATGTCAGTTCTTTTTTCCTTTTTCACATTAATTCCAATTTATAGTTATCATATTAAATATATATACACATATATAATAAACCGTGTGTGTGTGTGTGTGTGTGTGTGTATACAGTACAGACCAAAAGATTGGAAACATTACTATTTTTAATGTTTTTGAAAGAACATCAAGCGTGCATTTATTTGATCAAAAATACAGAAGAAAATGTAATATTGTGAAATATTATTGCAATTTAAAATAATTGTTTTTAAATGTATTATACTTTAAATTATCATTTATTTCTGTGATGCAAAGCTGATTTTTTAGGATCATTATCACATGATCCTTTAGAAATCATTCTAATATGATGATTCATTATCAAAGTTGGAAACAGTTCTGTGCTTAATAATTTTTCAGAACATGTGATACTTTTTTAGGATACTTTGATGAATAAAAAAAAGCTATGTTTTTAAAATATAAATATTTTGTAATAACAATATACACTACACTACTGATCAGTAATTTTTTTTCTTTCTTTTTTAAAACAAAATTAATACTTTTATTCAGCAAGGATGTGTTGAATTGATAAAAAGTGATAGTAAAGAAAATATATTATTAGATTTTTTTTTTTTTTGAATAAATGCAGTTCTTTTTAACCTTTTATTGTTCAAATATATTCGACAGCAGAACTGTTCATAATAAATCAGAATATTAGAATGATTTCTAAATGATCATGTGATCGACTGATGTTACATGTGACACTGAAGCTGGAGGAATGATGCTGAAAATTCAGCTTTACATCACAGGAATAAATTATTTATTTTAAGTATATTCAAATAGAAAACTATTATTGTCCTGTATTTTTGATCAAATAAATGCAGGCTTGATGAGCAGAAGAAACTTCTTTCAAAAACATAAAAAATAGTAATGTTTCCAAACTTTTGGTCTGTACTGTATGTGTGTGTGTGTGTGTGTGTGTGTGTGTGTGTGTCTGAGATTACTAATTACTAAACAATTACTAATACTAAAGCTGAAAATAAAATGTAACTGAAAATATTAAATCTAAGTATTAAGAAACACTATAATAGTATATCAAAATGTTCTTGAAAACCACTGTTTGACTATAACAGCACAATATTGTATTTTGAATATTGATTGTATATTGAAAAAGACATATTATATTCAGTTCCTCCTTCTTCTCCTTCATCTCTCTGTGTCTCTGTTGAGTGTTTGTCCCATGACCTCATGGCTCTTTCTTTCCTCCTCGTTCATTGGCACCGTTTTTTTTCTGCCTTTCCGGATCAGAATGGGACGTCCATGGAATCGCCAAGCTTCCTCTTTCTTAATTAGTTCTGTGAAATTCAAGCTGCCTCTCTGACCTCCGCACACACACACACACACACACACACACACATCTCACATTACTCTGGCTCTGTGGCATCAGTGTGAATGTGAGAATCAGCGAGAGGGGGAAAGAGATCTCTTGTCTGTTTTGAGTCTATTTATATACATGACGAAAGCAGACCACCTGACACGGTACACTGAGAGTCTGGATACGAGCAGCTGAGCTCAAGTTTGCATCAAGGTTTCCACCGTGCTGTGACTCTGATGTTTCTGTACTCAGTATTGTGCCTTTGTTTTAGATGGGGTGTCTCTAAAGCACTCAGTGGTGACAGTAAAGAACAGTAGATAAGGTCATTATCCACTTATTGGTGACCTGAAACTGGACACACATTTTACAGAACTCTTTACCATTATAAAAACATATATAAATAAAAATGCAATACAATCAATAGAAAAATAAGATTTCGTCTCTTGTGTGAATATGTGAAAATATACAATTCTTAACTTATTAGACTACACTGGTTTTTGCTGTTTGTTTTTGAATCGCTAAAAATAATCAGCTCAGAAAAATCAATTGTCTGTGAATCAGACTGCACTGGTTTCACTTGACATTTTTGATTCTCTAAAAAGAATCAACTCATAAGAGCCATTTGTTTTCGACTCCTTAATAGGACAACAGTGATGAATCTTCTCAGAGTACAAGTTTACTCCTGGAATTATGTATTCAGTGCACTGACCAATCAGAAGCCAGGGCTGGAACCAACAGTTTCTTAGGGTTTTTCCAAATGCTGTTTGGGAAAAAAAACTACTTGACCCAAACAGCAATAGAACTAGTTTTTGTAATTAGTTTGTAACGTTGTTGTGTTTTTGTTACCATCAGGGTGAGACAGCAGCGTAAACATGTTTTCTGCTGTTTTTCCCACAGCCGGTGAAGTTGAAAGAACAACAGGAAAGCACCTACTCCCTCCGTCACTCTCTCTCTCTCTTTCTCTGTCTTCTCTAGTTGGCCATGAGCAAACAGATCTGTCAGCACTTAACTGGAAGAGTAATACCTCGTAATAGCGCACAGAGGGAAGTATCAAAGAGCAGGAAAAGACGAGGCACTTTACGACCATGAATCCGCTTGACCTCTAGCTGGCCCCTCCTCCCTGACTTCACCCAGCTCTCTGTGAGACAGTGCAGCCCTACTGACGTTCATGGGAATCACTTCCATCCCTGTTGGAGTGGATGTTGTGATTATCAGGCTCACATGCGGAAGTGTTGGGAATGTGTGCGGGCAGTCCAGATAATGGGAGCGATTATGGCATCCTGTATAGCCGCTGGCCGTGAATCAAGGGTTTGTTAAGTGTGTGTGAGAGCGAGTCTCGCTCTATGAAAACACCTCTTGTTCGAGGCAGATGAAAAGCAGGAGGAGGAGATGGAAGGGGGGCGGCGCTCGAGTATGGCCAGTCAAGACAGGCCCGTTAGGGGTTCGTGTTTGCAGAGACTTCCGTCCAGTGTGAGGCATGCATGCAAATGAAACCTCACAAACAAGTACAACGGGTGAGGGGTCAGGATAGCGCTCGAGTCCTGTAAACAGAACCCAGACAGCAGCAACTGTCAAATGCCACTTTAATATTTACATTTCAAACATGAAGTTGATGTGTGTCCTCTCTCTCTCTCTCTCTTATGAGACTTTCCGAACAGGATGGATTCTTGCATTAATTGTATAAATTGTTTACATGGTAATGTGCACACAAACTATTGTTTAAAATTGTATATGAAGCATTTTTATATGAATTAATGGCCACATGTTATACATTAATTTAAATAGTGGGCATGTTGTAGTCATTTATTCCCTTGTTTTAATTTAGTAAAATGATGTCCACAATTTAACTAAAGAATTTAGAAATTAAGAATTCATTTGAACTACATATTATTTTTCCTTGCATGTCTTGTGCGGGACACTGTACTGATGGCTAACAGTAATAATATCAAACTGTATAAATGATAAAAAAAAGACTGTAAAATAATGTATTTTTAAGGGTTACCAAAGTACATTTTCTAAAGTTTACAAGAACCTCCTTGTAGCCCACTGGGGGTCCCAATATCCCTGTTTGAACCCCCCTGCCCTATTCCAGCTTAACATGCAGAAACACATCTGAGGTTGAGTTGCGTGGTAGTGGAGGTGTTGTATTTTTGTGCTAGATGTGAGTGAGTGTTTCCCTCGGCTGTCTCTGAGCACCTGCCACTTCTGTTGCTCGTAGCAAAAGAGCACACATTCCTTAATTGGTAAAAGAGAGAGAGAGAGAGAGAGAGAGAGAGAGGGAGCATGTAACCTTTTATCCCCCCTAGCGAGCTTCATTCCTCCTGTATAAATCACATGCGAATGGTCATGGAAAAACACACACTGCTCTGTGAAAAGCGCAGATTTTTCAGACAAGGCACAGAGGAATATGATAGTATTTCAGAAAAATGCATTAGTGAGTGCCCATAAAAGGCTGCTGTGTTATGTGACAGCAGCGTGATCGTGTTGATCCCGGGGAACATTTGGTTTTCTTTCTCTGTCTGGATATTTATAGATATCGTATTAATGTGCTTCTTTCTCTCTCTCTCTCTTGTTTCTTGCAGACTAAAGAGATCCAGTCTCCTCATTAAAGCTCCTTCACCCCTTCTATCCGTCGAGAGGAGGAGAGGAGGTGCTCGTGTGGACAGATGGACCACGCTGCTGCTGCTGCTGCTTCAGCTCTCCGCTGATCTTTAACCTCCCGAATCCATTCGAATGGCAGTCGTCACGGCAACACGGACACTTGACCCCAGTGCGAGGCATGAGGATGACTCACAGACACAGAGGCGGGACTTCCTGTCCATCTGTTACCCACAACAATCTCTTTCCTTAATTTCTGTGTTACTGATCTTTTCCACTGGTTTTGTTACGAGTTCTGGACTTCGAGTGGCCAGTGCCCCCCCCCCCCCCCCCCCCCCCGGCCTCCAACCCCAAAAACAAAACAAACAAGAAGAGAGACATCCAATCTGCAGACATACACCCGTCACACAAGCCGCTTTATTTATTTCCCCGTGTGATGGCGTGTGCGCATGTGTTCGCGCACAAGCGGTTGCAACACTGCACAGAGGTTTGCATTTCACAATTTTACTCAACAATTCGATATCGGAAAATGCAGTCACTTGGAAAACCCTACCTCAGAACGAGCCAGGTTACGACTCACAAAAAGATATATATTGAGAAAAACTAATTTATTTTTACAAGTGAATGTTTTCATAAAGAAAAACACCAATCCAAAGCCTTACTGACTGTGCTTGTCAAACAGTGTTTCCTGGAGGACCTGCATACACTCACAAGAGTATCAAAGATAACTGTTTGTCGTGGTACCTGAATGTCTTGTGCTGCAGCGGAGGAACGTCTTGCACTGCAGTTAAAGATCTATTAATGCTATTTTGCATTCTACACAGATATTTAAATGATTTTAATATAATAATATTTATCTGAGCTGATAAAGGACCGGTCAGGTGGCCACCTGTCTGCCATCCCGCACATATGCAAAGCAGGCTTCCAGAGCAGAGGAGTCATCAGTTTTGGATCGAAGCCACACGCGATGCACACACAACCCTTACGGTACACTAGATGAATGATGTCGTGCGCCTCAGGTCAGAGAGAGGAGCACCTCACCAAGCCTAGGCACGCTTTACACCGTACCAACCCAGAAGCCTCTGCTGACTCGCCCTCTCTCACTGCTCTGAACACACAGGCTTCCCTTCACCTTACATCCGCACCCGTCGGCCCGCCGCTCGAGAGAGTGAGAGATCCAGGGACGTCTCAGAAGGCCTGACACCATTAATGCTGCTCCCAACCGTCAGACAGAACCAATGCTTTGTCTTGCACTTACAAACTCCTTAGATTGTAACACAAGACACGTTTGAATGTAGAGTATTCTGGAGGTCTCACGGCCTAAACATCCACAAACAGACTGATACACAGGCAAGAGTCATTCGGATCGCCGCAAGCAAGCGAAACAAAGTACAACACACACAACTTGACTTCAGTATATGAAAACGTTTGCCTAGAAAGCTGTACATAATGTATAAAGAGATTGCAACTGATGGTTTTAAGTTAAATATGATAACTTATGTCTTATATATATATGTGTGGTACGTGTTTGAATTTAATTTCCCCCAAACAACTAAAGCACTAACGAAGGTACTTGCCAAAGCCTGAACTTTGGCCTGGCGCTTTTCTTTTCTAATATTTCAGTATGTTTGTAAAAGTATGTACACTGTACGATAAATGCCACTTCAAGGATATTTGATAATGCTATGATACAAAAAAAAAATAAAAATTCATTTGATATTACAAAGATAGGTACAAATTCACAAATGGCATATGCAATATTTACATTTTTTTAATTTTTAAGATTAGTTTACAGAAAGGAACCAAATGTATAAATACTGTGTAGAACTTTTTTCTGCCAACTTTAAATGGAAAAGTGTTTTTTTTTTTTTTTTTTTTTTTTTTTGCTGTTGAATCCTAACAGTAATTTCAGCAGTGTTTGTATGCAAATGTTGTTTCTCAGTATGGAAAGCTTGATTATTTCAATGCCTAAGCATTTTTTTTTTCTCTGTCTTCCATTGTATATGCTTCATATTATTTGCATTGTGATGCTACTTAGAAATGATAATTTAAACTTAGTGTAATGAGCATTGCTATAGAAACTGTATTGATTCTGAATAGCCACATGCAATAAAAAAGTAACATTATTTAAGAAACCCAGTATCTTGCATCATGTCTGTTTCATAGCTTACAAATGACACTAGTTGTGTGACTTCCTGAGAACATCCTTGCTCCGCCAGACAGCAGATGTCTTCATTCATCATCTGAGCCACAGACAGTCCGAATACATTCAACTCAAGTGATGTAACTTCCAAGGAGTCTGTGCGGTTAATTTAACGTAGACCAATTAAATGCAGACTAAACAAATAGTCCATGAAGACACTCATAGTGGCTGCAGTCTGATCTACTGCCTGACCCCGAATACATAACAGACTAAAGGGATTATGAAATGTCATGCCCAAAGCCATATGATGAAGGATTATTAATTCTCAAGCCCCTGCTAATTAAAATGGTAATTAAGTGGCAACAGTGTGGGGGTTTGGGCCGCGCGACAAAGAATCAAAATAAACAGGTCTGGGACCTTTCCCTCTGGCCTGCCTCAGCAGATGCAGGGATCCCTGGTGTCCCGCTGAGCTGAGAATGGCCGGCTTTCTGTGTCAAGACTCCCTGATATGCTCAGTGATTATGTCTCGACAAATTAGACAGATTTATGCATAATTGAACCAGCTTTGAGCAGTCCTTTTGACTCCTGTCTCATTTAAAGCCGTGTCCACTTGTGTGAATGCTGACAGTTTCCCACAAATGTCTCTGCCTCTGAACGTCAGAATAAGTAAATGCATTGACTTCTGGGAACTGTCAGCCAAGCCTCAGCTGGGTGTGAGTCGGACTTGTTTTTCTGATATACTGTCTGTGTATATGATTGACAGAAAAGAACCAAGAAACCTGTATGAGAGCAGGAAGAAAGTCCCAGAGAGAAACAGCTTTCCTCCATTTGCTGACAATCCCATCATCCATCACAGCCCTCATCAGCCACAAACAGCTCGTTTGGACCAATTAAGCATGCTAATTGATCTTATTAAATAATTAAAGGTAATGGATGATTGAAATCATTCTGTAGACGGGAGAATGGATGCTCAGGCTTGATGACGGAGAACAGGCATTGTTTACTATAAGTACTGCAGCACTCTTTCATTTTTATATATATATATATATATATATATATATATACACACAAAACAATTAAAAGTAAAAGCCATCTGAGCGTTACACCAATCGTTAACTGTATGAAACATGCAAAAGTACAACATATAGATAGACATTATTTGGTTAAACAAAGTCCAAAAATGACCATATATACTACACTGTACCTTAGAGGGACTGGAGGAGCTAGAAGAGCTAATGGTGTAGAAGAATTGTACATAGACCAATCATGGCCTGCAAGAAGGTGGGCTCTACAGAGAACGCAAAGCAATTTAAATATGCATACATACCAAATATGGAATAGGAATTTAATGGAATTTAAAAAATCCTGACCAGGACATGTCCAGGAACAAATTATGGTTTAGTATATTTAATTTTAAATTTACATATAATTTAATTTTAAATTATATATAAAGGCTTAACCTTTAAACAGCAGAAGTAAATACCTCTTTTATACCTGTAAATAATTTTTGTAAAAAAAAAAGAAAAAGGTTTTAAAAAGTAAATCATTCAATATTAATAACCCATTTAATCCCAAAAAATGTTTTCGACTTTATACTTTTTTTTCTACTTATTGCATTTCCTGCAAATATTGAAGAAATAAAATGTATAATTTACAGGTGCATCTCAATAAATTAGAATATTGTGGAAAAGTTCATTTATTTTAGTAATTCAACATAAATTGTGAAACTTGTTTATTAAATAAATTCAATGCACACAGACTAAAGTCTTTGGTTGTTTTAATTGTGATGATTTTGGCTCACATTTAATAAAAACCAACCAGTTCACTATCTCAACAAATTAGAATATGGTGGCATGCCAATCAGCTAATCAACTCAAAACACCTGCAAAGGTTTCCTGAGCTTTCAAAATAATCTCTCAGTTCGGTTCACTAGGCTACACAATCATGGAGATGACTGCTGATCTGACAGTTGTCCAAAAGACAATCATTGACACCCTTCACAAGGAGGGAAAGCCACAAACATTAGTTGGCTGTTCACAGCAACAGAAAGTTGAGTGGAAGGAAATAGTGCGGAAGAAAAAGCTGAACAACCAAGCAGGAGAACTGCAGCCTTGAGAATTGCCAAGCAAAATCAATTGAAGAATTCAAGTGAACTTCACAAGGAATGGACTGAGGCTGGGGTCAAGGCATCAAGAGCCACCACACTCAGAAGTGTCAAGGAATTTGATTACAGTTGTTGTATTCCTCTTGTTAACCTACTCATGAGCCACAGACAACGTCAGAGGCGTCTTACCTGGGCTAAGAAGTAGAAGAAATAGACTGTTGCCAGTGGTCCAAACCCCTCTTTTCAGATGAGAGCAAGTTTTGTATTTCATTCGGAAACCATGCAAGGTCCTAGAGTCTGGAGGAAGGGTGGCTTGAAGTCTGGTGTTAAGTTTCCAGTCTGTGATGATTTGGGGTGCAATGTCATCTGCTGGTGTTGGTCCATTGTGTTTTTTGAAAACCAAAGTCACTGCACCCATGTACCAATAAATTTTGGAGCACTTCATGCCTCCTTCTGCTGACCAGGTTTTTGAAGATGCTGATTTCATTTTCCAGCGGGATATTGCACCTGCCCACACTGCCAAAAGCACCCAAAGTTGGTTGAATGGCCATGGTGTTGGTGTGCTTGACTGGCCAGCAAACTCACCAGACCTGAACCTCAGAGAAAATCTATGTCACAAACTGTCACATGACCAGAGCAGTTTAATTCTGGTTTGCACCTTGAGTAGATGACGGCTCCATCAAAGCTCCAAAACGAAAGGTTAGTAAAGTATGTTAATATAAAGATATGACAGAGATCTTTGGACCACATCATCTTTGAGGTGTCTAGTATTAATATATTAATTCACATATATTCAGTTTTGTTGAGTGTGGTCATAGAATGAGTGAATATGTTGATCGTGGGTTCAGTTCCCAGGGCACACACAAACTGGTAAAAAAAATGTGTAGCTTGAATGCACTGTAAGTCACTTTGAATAAAAGCATCTGCTAAATGCATAAATGTAAATGTTGATGGTCACAACACTGACCGGTGTGATAACAGTGAATGATGGACAAAAAAAAAAAAACCTTGGTTAGATAGTGACAAATCGCTACACTATTGATAATAGACAAAGGTTGTTGTTTTTTGTTTTTTTGCCTGTGAAATTTCATTATGTGATCGTGCCGATCCAGCCTGTAAAAAAACTCGCCAGACAGAGAGATGAACTATCAAAGACACCCTCTTTCAGTCTTTCCTTTGCTCTCTCTCTCTCTCTGTCTGTCTGGAAAACAGATGTTGATAGGTCAGACAGAGTAATAGGGTTGCTCCATGCAAACATGCTTTGAACAGAGACAGCATGAGAAGTACAAAGTGCTCATGAGACTGAAAACAGACAAAAACAAACACCTGAGCACACCTGGGATGACTCACTATAGACTTGGCCGGCATTCAGAGGTTGAGCTCATGGTCCGCCCTCCCCCCCTCTCTTTTTCCTCTTTTGCCTTTGTTGTTTTCCCCAGAACTCTAAACAGCCACCTCAGCAGCAGGAGGAAGGGGCGGGGTTTAGATAAGACCTGCCCACAGCTCACCTGTTTGAACATATAAACAACATGACTTCATGTGCTTGTGTGTGTGACAGAGTATGTCCTCTAGACAACGAGAGAGAGAGAAAAAAAAGCATCTATATCATATACATACAGGTCTTTCTAAAAAAATTAGCATATTGTGATAAAGTTCATTATTTTCCATAATGTAATGATAAAAATTAAACTTTCATATATTTTAGATTCATTGCACAACAACTGAAATATTGCACGTCTTTTATTGTTTTACTACTGATGATTTTGGCATACAGCTCATGAAAACCCAAAATTCCTCTCTCAAAAAATTAGCATATCATGAAAAGGTTCTCTAAACAAGATATTAACCTAATAATCTGAATCAACTAATTAACTCTAAACACCTGCAAAAGATTCCTGAGGCTTTTAAAAACTCCCAGCCTGGTTCATTACTCAAAACCTGACTGCTGTCCAGAAGGCCATCATTGACACCCTCAAGCGAGAGGGTAAGACACAGAAAGAAATTTCTGAACGAATAGACTGTTCCCAGAGTGCTGTATCAAGGCACCTCAGTGGGAAGTCTGTGGGAAGGAAAAAGTGTGTCAAAAATGCTGCACAATGAGAAGAGGTGACCGGACCCTGAGGAAGATTGTGGAGAAGGACCGATTCCAGACCTTGGGGGACCTTGAGGAAGCAGTGGACTGAGTCTGGAGTAGAAACATCCAGAGCCACCGTGCACAGGCGTGTGCAGGAAATGGGCTACAGGTGCCGCAATCCCCAGGTCAAGCCACTTTTGAACCAGAAACAGCGGCAGAAGCGCCTGACCTGGGCTACAGAGAAGCAGCACTGGACTTTTGGACAAATTTTGCATGTCATTCGGAAATCAAGGTGCCAGAGTCTGGAGGAAGACTGGGGAGAAGGAAATGCCAAAATGCCTGAAGTCCAGTGTCAAGTACCCACAGTCAGTGATGGTCTGGGGTGCCATGTCAGCTGCTGGTGTTGGTCCAGTGTGTTTTATCAAGGGCAGGGTCAGTGCAGCTAGATATCAGGAGATTTTGGAGCACTTCATGCTTCCATCTGCTGAAAAGCTTTATGGAGATGAAGATTTCGTTTTTCAGCACGACCTGGCACCTGCTCACAGTGCCAAAACCACTGGTAAATGGTTTACTGACCATGGTATTACTGTGCTCAATTGTCCTGCCAGCTCTCCTGACCTGAACCCCATAGAGAATCTGTGGGATATTGTGAAGAGAAAGTTGAGAGATGCAAGACCCAACACTCTGGATTAGCTTAAGGCCGTTATCGAAGCATCCTGGGCCTCCATAACACCTCAGCAGTGCCACAGGCTGATTGCCTCCATGCCACGCCGCATTGAAGCAGTCATTGAGTGCATAACTGAACATAATTATTTGAAGGTTAGCTTTTTTTTTTTTATTAAAAACACTTTTCTTTATTGGTTGGATGAAATATGCTAATTGTTTGAGACAGGAATTTTGGGTTTTCATGAGCTGTATGCCAAAATCATCAGTATTAAAACAATAAAAGACCTGAAATATTTCAGTTGGTGTGCAATCTATCTAAAATATATGAAAGTTAAATTTGTATCATTACATTATGGAAAATAATGAACTATATCACAATATGCTTATTTTTTGAGAAGGACCTGTATGACTTTTCTCAAAAAAAAAAAAAAAAAAGTCATGTCAAGGGTAAAAATGTTTTAGATATAAATAATTGAAATTATAAAATTTACAATCCAAATTCTTATTTCCAAATTTTATTTTATTTATCTTTGTTTTTATTTTTATTTATTTATTTATTTATTTTTTAGTAGTAGTCCATGTTTCAAGATTGTATTAAAGTGCTTGTAATTGCAAAAGCTGGTGAAATACTTAATCCCCCCCTCCCCCAACACACACGCGCACACACACACACACCTCCCCCCCAAAAAGCAGGCAGCTGTATATGATTGGACCTTTCTAAATATATGGTCATGTTATAATTGTCGTGTAGAGTTTGTTTGATTGGTAGTGACACAGTTCTGATCTTGCGCCACTCTCTCCTAAACCTAAAGCCAGCCAGCTGCAGAAAACCACCACAAAGCAAACATGGAATGATGGCAGTAAAATGGTTGAGGCCAAAAAAACTAACAAACAGACAAACCCACTAGACTTCTGAAATCAATCAGGCCGATAAGGGTGTGTCCGTGAGTCACAACTTCAGATGAAATTCTGTGTCAGCTTGCAACCTCATGTGTTTCTCATGCATTCTCTGGCTCATCAGTCTCACAAACATGTTGACTCTCTAGGAGCTTACAGGGAATTCTTTTTAAAAATATGTGGGAATTAACCAATTCTCGCTCACTAAATCTCTCTCACTTTCATTTTCCTTGCTCAGACAAGTCATGGAATGTGGCCTCTCTCTTCTTCTGCTTGCTGCTTCCTTCTTCCCTGCTTGTTTACGCTCGGCCGCAGCCTGTGGCTCTTTCCCAGGCCTGGATGGAATAAGAGGGAATGTCCAGACTCCGACCTCTCTCACACGCCCCAAACCAGCACGCAAACAATAACGGATGACCCACAACCACATCCACCCATCCACAAAAGTCATTATCACATCAGGTTGAACCGCTAACCCATACAAAAGTACAGATTTATCTCAGCTGACATTTTTTTCTGACATGTACTTCATTATAACAACACCTCGGAATTATAGTTAAGACACACTGCAAGTGATAAGCAGGTCCATACGGAGTCTCCGCCCACACAATTCCCCAGAAAGCATGGATACCCGTCATTCATTGTGTGTATAATTGTTATTTGTTTTTTTGTTTTTTAACCTGTGAGGTTTTAGTTTATGTTAGTGGAACACTGGAACATTAACAATAAGACATTTTATGTTTCGGCTTAGCAGAAGACAAAGACAGGCTAATGATTGATACCAACAGTGATTGGACTGGCCAATCAGATGAAAAAAAGACAGAAAAAAAAGACAAGAAAATACTAATGTAGATTTTAATTAATTACTTTTAGATTCTATTTGATTATAGATTATATTTACATCAATACTCTTAATATTTTGTTTAGTATATATTTTGTCATTAAAAATATTTAAAATCCAGTTTTAATATTTTAATTATTATTATTAGCTAGGTACCCAACATTTATTTTAAGTTGTGGAAATGTATAGTGTCTGTAGCGACCTGAGAGTGATGGTAAAATCATCTGCTCAAATTAAACTCATCCAAGTTTAAAAAGGTACAAATGATGCTTTATTTTATTTATTTTTAATTGTTAATAAAATATCATGAGTTTTATGCTGTTGCGGCATAACAGTAATTAACAAGACATTCATATATTTAAGGGTTAAACAAGTTGTGAAAAAAACTTTGCCGTTTAAAGTCTTAAAATGTCTTAAGTTTGACAATTAGGTCCAATAGTTAATTTAATTGATGGGGTCTTAATTACAACAATAAATGATAGCAGGTTATCTCTACCATACTGATCTCTAGAGAGAAAGCCATTCTACCTGTCCCACTTTCTGTGGAATAAAGTCCATTACAGTCGCTACCTAAAATGTTCCTGCAATAATGTCATAGAAAGCATTAAATTGTCCTTTCTCATACATAAACACTATGTTACAACATTATTTTTTTGTTTTAAAAACAAATTATAAGTAAACTGTTTGTATTTCTTGAAAATCATTGCTTCAATGAACATTTTACAATATAGAACCGTATCATTCCATGCAGAATTTTTTTTTTTTTTTTTTTTTTTTTAATTATAAGGTTCTATTTGCATTTGACCTGTTCCAAAAATCCCCATTTTCAAATCTCAGAGGATTTTGTTACATTTAGGGTCTCTGTGATTTTTACGTAAGAAAGACACTTGTTCTCCTTTTATTTATTTATTTATTTTTTGCTACACAGAATGCAAAATTTGAAAGTTCAATATCTCACAACTGCTCAGAATTCAGACAGAACTTTATAATTCCAAGGTGGCGATTTTAAATCAACTCACAATGATTTCATACAACCAGTGCAGAAAATGAGGAAAAATCCATAGATTCCATTTTGGTTGCAGTCCGATACCTTTTTAATCAACAACACTCATAACATAAGTTCCTGAAGCATTATTTGTTATTTATCTCTTTGCGTGTGATTAATGCTGTTGTGTGAAAATGGCCAGATGAAACCAAGGAAATGGTCTTGTTTATTACATTCTTAAGGTAGTTGTGCAACTTTCATCGAGGAGGAAGTCTCTTTCATTTTCTTTTGCTTTATCTCTCGCTCTCTTTCTCTTTCTCAGTGTTTTGCAATATCTAATAGTGGGTTGGGTAAACACAAGACTCAAGTGACTGATTGTGTGTGTAGTCTCCTGACCATATATGCATGCATGGGAATATTTCTTCTCTAGATATGTACTAATACAATAAAAAGGTACTGTAGATGTTCTTTCTTGTAGAGGGGTCAGTTATTTTACTGCCCTGTTTCCAGCTCCGATCATGGTGTTTTAATGTGTGCTGTTATCTCTCTAATCAGGTACGTTTGAGTGAGAAGCGTTCTTTATGAAAAAGTGCAATACAATACTGACTGAGCCACTGATCTTGCCGTATTTCACAGAAAAATAAAAAGCTCACGTACTCTCTCACTGGTGTTAATGGGTACATGGGTGGCACAATGGCTGGTTATGTAAGATCGGACCTGCCCCAGAGCTGACCCACATCTCTACACACACGATGAATCCTTGTCTTTGGATTACGTACGGGTGAATATCAGTTATTTGTGGAACCAAACAGGCAACAGACCTAAAAACAACCTAAAACACTAAAAATGTATCCATTATTTTGGGTTGTTGAATATGTTCTGAGTTATTCATTATTCCTTCTTTGTTGCAACATTTTGCATATTTCATTTTGTAATAAAATGTTGTCCTTGCCTATCACTCAAAGTCAACGCCCGGAGATACATAAATAATATGTCAAATATGTATTAGATATTGACAAATCAAGCATTCACTTCTGCAAGATGTCTTTTTTTTTTCGGATTTCTTGTTCTTTAAATTTTTTATTAATAACACAATAAAGTGATCTATCATTTTAGTGGATATACATACATAGATAGGACACTTTTTAAAGGAGACTTATTATGTGAAGTCAGTTGTGCTGTCTTTGTTTCTGAGAACACATTCAGTTTATGAAGTAGAGATCTCTTGGATAGAGTTTTTGAAGATACATACAACACTCGACACACAAGAACGGTGACAATCAACATGTAAAAAGATGAGCTATTAACATCACAACAACAAAAAAACAAACAATAAGGACAAAACAACAGAAACAAATAAATGAAACAAATGTCGGCAAATAAAGAAACAATAATCCTATAATGCTGAAATGCATGCTGGGAACTTGCAAATACCTAACATTTTTAGCAATATTGTTCTATTTAAAATTTGTTCTTTAGACAATTGTGTTTGACTAGTTGGGGTAATATTTAGAGGATTTAAAAACAACACACACACACACACACATATTTATATATATCTAATTAAAAATGTTAGGTATATATATTACTAATACAACTTAAAATGAGAGAAATTATTGAAGAATCCCAAAACATCTCCAAAAACTATTTGCTGGGCATGATGCATGATTACTTAAAGTAATAATAAACAAATACTGTAAAACGCACCAAAGCCTTTGATCTTGTTGAACTCTCTCAGATCAAATAATCGTAATTCTCATTTTTCCTTATTTTCTTGATGGTTGCGAAGACACAAAAGAGGCAAACACACACACACACACACACACACACACACACACACACACACACACACACACACACACATACACACATACACACAGAGAAAGAAAGACAGACAGACAAAACAGCAGGCATGTAGACAAACACATTCACGTGTGTGGCCCCTTGAGAGGAGGCTGGGTGGATGAGGGGGAATGGCTGTGCTGGGGGGAGGCATAAACAAATAATTAGGAGCAGCACTGCTCATCAGCCTATAGCAACACAAGAGAAGGTCTCCCTACGGATGCTGCTTCACATAATGAAATGAAAACAAATGACTTCAAATGAAACAGCCATCGATATCTATCTTTCAGGATATGTCTAGAATGGACGTCATCGATCAGACTATTCATTTCATTCAGTGTTGCTGTGTTAGATCTCCTCCCTCTTGCTGGGATAGACTTCTAGCTAAACAAACACAGCTAATATTGTTCGTCAAACAGGCAGGGCCGAGGGGCCGGAAGCACCCTTTCCTCAAATATTTATTCTAGCCTTTCTGCGTCTGAATTCTAAACTTGCTATCATGTAAGTAGCTCTGAGTGTTTAAGAGCATTTGTTTGGCTTTTATCCTGGCTAATGGCAATGGGAATATTTTCTGTCTTTTTCTGTAAACACATGCACATGGTTAGAATAGCACACTACCACGCTATCTGTTTCTGCAGAATGTAGCATGACCACTGTGCACTGTACTGTATGCAAATTTCCTGTTACATGGAATAGCCAGATGACCTTCAACATTAACCAAATACAGAACACACTGCACTGTGACAAACGGAGGTTCATGTGACAACAATGTTTGAAAACATTATTTATAGAATATGTAATATGCACTATACAATATACGACCATTTATTATGTAGCCCAGCTAACAGGTAATATTCTTAAATGGTCGGCTAATGTTCTGTTGTATGTCATGTTTTAGAACATTCAGAGGACATTCAAAGTGAAGTTTGCAAAATGATGAAATGGAATGTTCCCTAACTTTCTCATAACCAAGAAGACGACGTTTTTAAAGCATTTAAAACTTGGATGTTTAAACATTTTCAACATTCCGAAATAACATTCTCAAAAACTTTAGAACAACGGAAATGTGTAGATCTACATTTTTTAAATTTGAATGATTTAGCCCAGTGAATAAAAGGCTTCTATTTTCACCACATGAATGCTTTGAACTATTCCATCTTCACATTTCTCAGAACAGATTTTTGTTAGTGGAATCTAATACTTCATACTAATACTCTGAACACAGCCAAACATCCTGATGTTCAGTGCTGCCTGCTCCGAATCAGTCTAAAAAGGTAAAAGTAAACAGAGGTAGCTTTGTCCGTCTTTTCATTGTTTATAGTGAATGAAAATAACATAGTGCAGCTAATATTCTGCTGTTGTGCCTTATAACAGGTAACAGAGCACAACTGAAAAATACCACAGGCAGTGCCTATTTCAATACACACCTGACTAGAGCCCAAACCAGAGCCATTTGCTCCTTTAACCTGATATGTTCAGCAACATCACTCACCATTCTGAGTGAATGGCACACTGAATATCAAACAGAAGAGCAGGGATTGATGAGCCACACACACTCCATCCATGAGCATGAGAGGGTGACAAATGATAGATCAGATGGAAGAGGTCCCTCTCTTCTCCTTATATCCCTCTCTCCGTCCCATCCCCCCCTCCGCTCATCCATCTGGGATGTCCTCTGTGTGAGCAGGCAGACAAAAGAGGCAGGCTGCCGGCCCCCATCCCTCACTCGGCCCTTGGCTGAGGGATAGCCCTTTTAACTAATGGTCCTGGGTGTTTTTGTGTTTGTTATGTGTTTAGCAGAAAAATGATGAGCTGGATCACTGTATTCTACTTTAGGTTGCTGATATATGCATCTCTACTTCCCACAATAATGTTTGGGTGGTAGTCATAATGTAGGATTTTATGAATATCATGATCCTAGTAAATATTGCTCACAATCTAGAACCAGGTTTGTCAGTGCAACACTCAAGTTCTTAGTCCCGTAGGCAACAATTGAAAAATTCTTACATGTACTCTTGTTATTTAAGTTGGTTTCATTCAGGTTAAAAACAAACTTTGAACCATTTTCAAGTTTAATTAATAAGTATAATAACTACCATTTTCAATAACATTTTTCCTACACCTTGAGTACATCTGAGAGTATCTATCTTAATTATTATTTATATAATTATGCAACTTTTTTAATCAGTTGAATGCATTATAGCAGAAGCTTTTGAACAGCACACATCATGTCTGAAGTGGTCTCAATATTTTGTATTAGCTCAATCCAGCAATATGATATTACGAGGCCTTGGGTGACCACCCCCCATTACAAAAACACTCGAGATTCATGCCAGATTCATTTGAACAAGAGTGTTATTGGGCAAAACTAAACACAGAAATCAAAGAACAAGAATCAGAACCAGAATTAACCTGTGATGTCCTGCTGTCATGTGTCAGTCCTCATTTAGGCTAATTGCTAAAAGTGTTTTGTGAGCTGAGGTGTCAGGTCAGGCTGAATAAGACAAATATAGAGAACCTCTAATCAAATCAACCCGGTACTTAAGACAGTTAACCACAGCTGAATCTAACCTCCATTAAAGTCCAATGAGTACTGGCTTTGAACTCAGTTAGGGATTTCCTTAGAAAAGAGAAGAAAAAGACTGCATATCAGCGCTGCAACGCAAGAAAATGAGGAAAGAGTGAGAACAGGATAGTTGCTTAACATCTGGCCTGAAAACAAGCTTAATGAAAAGCAGACAGGAAAGCTCAACACTCATGTATGATGAATGGGTTATTGCCCAGCCTCAGACTTGGCTCACATTATTACATTTGTTGAAGTGTTTTATCTTCCTCCCTCTGTTTTGTAGCACTAGTGGAAAACAAACACATTCCTGACAGCATTCCTGTAGAGAGAAGACCAGCATTCACAGCTTTTGGCCTGGTTTACAACATCGGTCTCAGGTGATCCAATCACAAGTGGCCAGCCAAGAAAGACTAGGGTATTTCACACCTCAGTTCACATTAAAGGAATAGTTCAACCAAAAAATGAATGTTTGCTGAAAGTTTACGACACGTAGATGAGTTTGTTTCTTCATGAGAATAGATTTGGAAAGTTTTTGCTTTAAATCACTTCACATCACAATAATCCACAAGTAATCCACTCAACTGCTGTGAAAAGCTATGTGCTTGTAAAAAAGAGATTTATTAAGGAGACATAATTTATATATTTATAAATCATTGTCTCTGGCCAGAATAGTCCATAATTCATTACCCTTCATCTGGTGAAAAGGTCAGTCACACTTTTTTTAAGTTCCAATTCTTGCTATTAACAAACCATTAACCAAAACTATATATATATATATATATATTATTTGCTTTCAAAAACAACATTATGGATGGAGGACACATTTTACTCAGTAGCAATGATTTGAAGAAGATCAGAAACATTAAATTAACTGTAAATTGTGTCATGACTTGCAAATGGACATGTGGTAGATGTAAATGGGGCCTCAAGCCTGTTTTTGACATTCACATACATTTAAGTGAACATAACACACTTAAAGGCTACCTCACACACACACACACACACACACACACAAAGTCTAATCCAGTGCTTATCTGATGAGGAATGAGGTACAACAATGTGTTAAAGAAATACCCAAAGAAGAGAGTGTGTGTGTGTGTGTTTGTGTTTTTCTCTTCGATGTAACACCAAATGAGAAATTTAGTAGACAACGACCACCAACTGTCAGTTTCGTAACAAGGGCCATAAACATAGGTTATAAAATGGGCAGGATCAATCTGGGGACAGTCTTCCTCTACTTCTGATTGTTACAGTTATGGACTTTTATTTGTGTTTCTTTCTGTTCCTGTTTTCCTGTCTTGATTAGTTCCTCTGACCTAAAAAAGTGAAAAGTGACAGTGAAATTCAGCCAAGTATGGTGACCCATACTCAGAATTTGTGCTCTGCATTTAACCCATACAAAGTGAACACACACACACACACACACTGTGAACACACACCCGGAGCAGTGGGCAGCCATTTATGCTGCAGCACCCGAGGAGCAGTCGGGGGTTCAGTGTAACTGTGACCACAACATCATACACTTAAAGGGGGTATAATACACACAGTTTCACTCAAAGATACAGAAAGAAAGATACAGCTTTACGATTCTCTCTGGAAAAAGCAGAGCTCTTGGAGGCACTCCCTTAGCGGAGCTAAAGAATGAAGCACACTCGAGCACTGAATGCCAACAAAACAGATATTTGGTGCCGTTTCAGTTACCGTCTGTAGTTCTGAATCATGACTGGGATCTTTTATAGCTGGGACCGCTCCATCTTTCAGTATCAAATGTTGTGCTAATCCAGCGTCAAATTGGGCCTTGTCAACAAACAAATGTTTTAGTGAAACTCTATTGCTGCCCCAGAAAAACAAACTGTATCCAGTGTTTACATAACACTGGGTTCTTTAGGAAGCTGAATAAAGTTATCTTTCCCTTAAAACCAAAAACAAAATTATTTGGAGAAATTCTTCCCGAGCAAGTCCCATGCAGCCCTGCTGCAGTTCACGAGTTCACCCTTACATCTAATCTGAAGGCGAATAGTAGGCATATTTTGGCGTGCTGTCCTGGGGGAGGGGTCCGGACCCGGAGCATAGCCCGAAACCAAATAACTCCCCCATCCCTAATTTGGGATAAATAGATTAGAAGTGAGGAGTTGGGGTGGAGGAGGGATGCCGAAAAACTGTCGTGGGACAGGAGGTAGGAAGACTGGATATATATACGCTTGTGTGCTAGTTAAGATGATTAGCTAAACGAGATGCGCCTGTGCCAAATTGGATGATTATCTGATCGTGCTCCTCCCGAACTTTGTTAATAAAACCACATTTGTTAGAAAAGAAATGCGTAGAGGCGTTATTGCTTGATGATGTCAGGAACCAATGAATCGGCATTTTTAAACAGTTCAATGAGCCGATCTGTCCGAAAAGATACGGTATGCGGAAATGAATTGGACTTTGCATTACTTCTTCCTAGTTGTCCTGATTACGTTATTTTGTTCACCTGTGTTCAGTTTATTAAGTCTTTAGTCCCTCTATTGCATTTGCATGCTGTCCACTCCTTTTCACGGTTATTGTTTGGTCCAGTTACGTTTTGTGATTCCCCCTGCTTCTGGACTCCATGTGTTTATTTTCCTGTGGATTTATTATTCAAATACTGTTTGTTTGAATACTCCTTCATGGTGCTCTTATGAACCACAGAACCATGACAAGACCCTGATATAAGCAAGAAAAATTTATTTGCATTTGTATAAATTATCATGTGCCCCAGTCCATTTTGATTTGTTTAAGTACACACATTCTGGCTCTGTTTAACATATACATTTTACAAATTTATGGGTGGCAGTGGCTCAGTGGTTCATGTAGGTTGTCTACAAACCGGAAGGTTGTTGGTTCGATCCCCGGCTCCACCTGACCAAGTGTCGAGGTGTCCTTGAGCAAGACACCTAACCCCAGCTGCTCCCGATGAGCTGGATGGTGCGATCAGTGTGTGAATGAATGGGTGAATGTGAGGCAAATTGTAAAGCGCTTTGGATGGCCATGTGGTCTGTTGAAAGCGCTATATAAATGCAGTCTATTTACAAAATGTCTGTTATTGTCAGTGGTTCTGCTGGTCTTCCACTTTGATTATGCAGTCCAAATGGTGTTTGAGAGCTATGTTTTTACATGCTTTTAATGAATAATGACTTACATTTTGTTTTATCCCAGCGTCTTGGGCTACCTTGACAGTGTCCATCCCCAGATAAATGATAAATCATTCTATGAAAAATGACTTGGGCTTCTGTGTTTATCAGCTTCTCTCACTGTCAGCATCACTCCTGTTAATCTGAACAGGGCAGTATTTGGGTCAAAGAAGCACCGTCAACAGATAATAACAGTTAACCTTTTGATTACATCAGAGATCGAAGGAAACAATATCAGGAAGCTGACATAGATGAAGGGAAAGATAACTCTTTCTGGTTATTCAATGACAATCCGATGTTAACATGATTAAGACGATACTCATCTACCATGTAAAAATACGTTTTTAATTACCGTAATCCAGCTACTCAAGTCATACTCAAAGTAAACACAAATCAGATTAAGACAAGGGGAGTTTTCATATTTTAGTCGCATTATTGAAGGGCAGTATAGACATGTACACATCGTAGTGTAGGACATTTCACTACATTTTGCGACAGGATGCAC
The DNA here is from genome assembly GCF_003368295.1 of Carassius auratus. NCBI lineage: Eukaryota > Metazoa > Chordata > Actinopteri > Cypriniformes > Cyprinidae > Carassius > Carassius auratus. Next base: position 90,974 of record NW_020524790.1, on the reverse strand, counting down.
ACAGGGCACTGGTCAATCGTTTGATGGCAAACAAAAGAGCATGGCTTCAAGCAAGAAGGCACATTTTTATCCGCCGTCATCTGTTTGCATGTATAGCATGACATATAATTAACTACACTTGAAGCTTTTGTAAAATTATAAATGAAATACTGTATGTTGATATGCGAAATCTGGAAGGAACGTCGGACATGTGCCATTGATCATTCTATGTACTATAACATGTAAAACAGGAACATAAAATGAACATTCTAACAGCAACTCATGTAAACACCTTAACCAGAACATTGCCTTATTCGGAATAAGATTCAATTCAATTTATGCATTTAGCAGACGCTTTCATCCAAAGTGACTAATAGTTCAGCCTAACATTTTTTACCTAACATGTGTTCCCTGGGAATTGAACCCACAACCTTTTGCACTGCTAACGCAATGCTCTACCACTGAGCCACAGGAACACTAAGAATAAGATAGATTACTGCTGTTGAAATAATAAATAATTATTAATAAGAAAGAAAGAAAGAAAGAAAGAAAGAAAGAAAGAAACAAAGAAAGAATTCATTTTGTGTCTTCATAATGGTGGTCAAAATTTTGATTCAACCCACATTGGGATACATTTTCCCCTCTTTTCCATTTAATTTTCTGTGCTGCCATCAATTAGGATACTGCTGACTTCCTATTACCTGACCTAGAGTTTTCAGGGCTTCCTGTCAACTGTCAGCCAGCATACACACACACATGCAAATACACACAAGATGAACATACTCTTTTCCTGTCAACTCTTTTCACTGTTTCATTCAGTGAACTAATAACTTCCTTCCTGCACCCAGGGTTTGACACGAGATATGAGAAGGCTGAGAGAGAGAATAAACAGGAGACAGCAGAAAGGAGCGAGGCACATAGAGAAAGCCTGGCTCAGAGAGAGGAAGTGGCACTAAGTGAATGATAAACAGAAAGAGCGAGACCATGTGTGCAGTTTGCTCAAGCACAACTAATAAAAGTCTTCCTCCCTCTGATCGCTATCAGTGCACACACACAGCCAAATCCACAACAACACTGGCATATGTTCCTAAATCCTTGCAACAATGCAGTGACATTAAAGGGAAAATTAAGCCAAAAACTAGAATTCTGTCATTTACTCACCCTCATGTCATTCCAAATGTAACCGTCTGTCTTTGATCTGTGGGAATGAAGATAAAACAATGTGTTTTTGTCCATACAATGAAAGTGAGTGGCCACCAAAACCAACATTCTTCAAAAGTATCTTGTTTTTTTGTTCCGCATAAGAAATTAAAAATGATACCGGTTTGGAATGACATGAAGGGCAGTAAATGATTTTTAGACGAACCATTGCTTTAAGGGACGGACTGACTGTGTGCAATGTTTCAGCACATACATGTAGAACCGCATATTATGCACTTGCCATCCACATTTCAGTTTTACAGGAACTAAATGCATTGAAAAAGCACTGAGATGTAAAAATGTAAATTAAGGCATGTATTAAGTATGAACACTTCTTCTTTGTATGTAAATTAGACTCATTATACATTGCATCTTATTCACAAATCTCAGCAAAATTTGCACTATTAGTGCCTGCTAATAATAGGGTGAATTTTATCTAAAAAAAAAATATATATGTTTGTGTGTATTCTCTATTGATCATGACGGCAATAAATTATCAAATGACAATTAAATGATAGAGAACTGAAATAATAAGCCCTACATGAAGCATGCAGAATTGGCATTTTATGGCCAATTCAGGCTTTTTACACAACAAAACCATGTTTTGTGCATTTAACATTTACAATATTTGTTAAATATTCATGGATTCATAGATTGATATTTTGGTTGGAATGCAGAGTTTGGGGTTTCATTTGTAATCTGTGACTGGATTGGACTATTTCGGATTGACTGCTTTGTGTTCCTTCAAGCCGAAAATGAGACATTTGAAGTCATTTGATTTCCCCTCTCTATGAGGTCCTCTTGTTATATATTTAAAAATGGACAGTAACGAGTACGTGATTGCAGGAGATTTCCATTCCTCCCCCACCCCCCTCTACTCACATTGAATATCCAGGGGAAACTGCTGGAATAATGAAAGGCCTGAAAGCTGTTTCTTCACAAGTAAGAGTACACAGCGCTCTGGCCTGACTCCAGAAGAGTAGCATTCACAGCTAACATGCAGTGAGGGCTTTTCTCAAACACTCAAACACACATGCGTAAATCTAAACTCATATACACAAATCCACTTTCCAGCAATACAGTACTATATACCATTCTTTCTTTCTTTCTTTCTTTCTTTCTTTCTTTCTTTCTTTCTTTCTTTCTTTCTTTCTCTTTGGAAAGCAGTGCTGTGTGGGCCCAAATGTTCTCCCAAATATCTTCTCTTATGTTCAGAAAAGAAAGAAAGTCATACAGGTTTGCAACGTCACGAGGGTGAGTAAATTCCAAACCAATAAAATCACAGATGTTGATGATCCGAATGACTAGCGGTTGTCAGGGATGGAAATATTTTCTAAAAATACTCTATTTCCAAGATATAAAGCAGAAAGTATGACTCACTGATACAGACAGACTTTTATTCTCTCATAAACGAGTGGCCACATGCCATAAAATCTTGTCAGTGAAGCACATAAACACAATACAAACCTTCAAAGATCCTTATCAAATCAGCTTTCCAATTTGTGCAAGAAATATCACTGTAATAATATTACAGAGAGCCTTTACGAGAGGCTTTATTTAGTTTATGTACCTCATTTACAATAAGCACCACTGCCTTCACTGAATGCATGTGCCTCCGAGTGTCATACAGTAGATCAGGCTTATTAAAGTGCTTATGGCATGTTCATGATTAGAAGTGTAGAAAATCGGTTGTTATCTTATTAGACAAGACCTACAGAAATACCAGCAGCCTTGGACAGAGAACACACATGTACACACACATCAAGGTTATGCTTCCTATGATTGTTTTAGCTCTGTTGCTCTGTGAATGTGTTCTTTTTGATTTAATTGAGATGATCCCCCAGCTGAATGGCTAGACAGACGGCACAACAGATGCATGCAGAGGCGGTAAAACTTTGATCTTCCTCATGATGTTCTTCATGTGCTCCAAAAAGTACAAAAGCTGGCGTGGAACCATTTCAAAAGGTACTCCTTTCTACCTTATTTACCCCAAAACAGTGCACATAAGTACCTCAAAAATGCTTATTAGTTCATAAAGTGTACATCTTAGTACATAAATACAAGTACCAATACCTGTGTCATTTTTGTTGGATGGTGTTTGTCAGTTTTGTTTACGATATGCATCAGACATCATTGAAGAGACTACTGAGTGTCCATGGGTAATCTGTCTCAGACATAAATCTGGGTACCAGCATGCTAGCCTGAACATGTAAACACTTCCTGTCTGGAGTGACAGCAGAGAAGCCTTTGATAAGTCAGTAGATCTCAACACCACTTTGTTAGTGTCCAAACCTGGCTCAACTTCACAGAAAGAGGAGCTAACAGCACAGATGATCAGACATAACATGAGATCAGAGGCAAAGGAGTCATCGCAAACGCAGATTCAAATCACATGATCTCATTGACAGACGCCGTTGAAGTTTTGAGCCTAACAGCATGAAACCTGAATCTATTGTCCATGTGATGCTTTGATGCTCTACGACAGTTTTCAACGTGACAAACAACAGTGACTCAAAGGCAGATCACAGGTCTGTTTTGACAGGATACTAGACAGCAGGAAAAAACAATGCTAATGTACTTTGACAGCAAAATGTAGCTATTATAAACTATGATATCCAATGTATTAATAATACATTATTGTAAATATAAACTATATTAATTATAATAAAATAAAATAAAGCTATATTCTTGAATATTTATCAATATAATTAAAATATCTTTAACACTACAATATTATGTAAGTAACGTTCATTATTAATTATACATATTATTTGTTTATTATTATTTAAACTTCTGCACAATAAATATTTTATTAGTATTATAGGCTTTAGACAACAGGGGATAACAATTAAGATAAATATCATGCATAATGTGATGATAATAGTATGGAATATTTCAATAACATAAACTAATCATAAATAAAGAGTGAATTATTATTTTATTTTTTTTTATAAATAAAATAATAGAATACACATCTGTTTCTAAAACCAACCTTACAATTAACAAATCAAATGTGGTATGCCAAATCGAAGAACCATCACTTATTTTTTATTATGCTTGAGTGAGTGGAAATTTGCAACAAAAACAATATTTTCGGAAATGTCCACCCGCGGAGCTAATGTCCTCATCTCACTTGTACATTTTCTTCTCTTGTCCAGCTGTGCTATTGAGGCTTCATTTGAGTGTGATAAGCACTCCACCGCTTTCCCACAACTCTCTGTTTGAATTTCCCAACATGCAGCTGGCTCATAATGATAAAGGGCTCCTTTCAAAAATGGAGAATACACATGTGTGACAGTGTGATGTTCGAGGCTGATTAAAGCAAAAAAAAAAAAAAAAAAAAAAAAAAAAAAAACACTTTCAGCCTTCCTGTAACCTCATCACACCCCATTTAGGTTTGGTAAAAGCTTTGAGCTTTTTTAGGCAACATTGATTTCCAATGTTTACAACTGGCTTTCTTCAGTGTGAGGAACCATCTTTCTGAAGAAGCTGTGCTGAGAGAATTGTGGTCTGTTGTTGCAAACCTGAATGCTGTTTTCTATCAAACACAAACAGCATTCAATATTAAGAGTTTATGCATTCATGAGCTCTAGACCGAACTATTTTAATGCAATGCTAGTAGGTTGTCCAGCATCTTCAATAAACAAGCTACAGGTAGTCCAAAACGCAGCGACTTGATTGCATCATATAATAAATGCTGTTAATAGTGTTCATTTTCGGTTTGATTATGTCTTTAATAATTTTTCCATACATTTCTGCAATATGCACATAAACTGACAGTCACCACTAATAAGTTACTTCTAAATATTGTAGAAACTTAATTCTCTGTAAAGTTGTTTTGCAATGATTTGTATAGTAAAAAGCGCTATACAAATAAACTTGAATTTAATTAAACTGAGTCTTTTAAAGCCAAAAGATAGCTTTGTATGTTGAACAGACTAAAATTTTAAAGGACAGTTCAACTAAAAGTGAAAAAAATCTGTCATAAATCTGTCATCCAACCATATGTCGTTCCAAATCCATAAGAAGATATTGTGCTTATAAAATCTGAGATATGTATGTCCATCCACTGATATTCCTCCAACAATTTACATCAAAACATGGACGTTACAAAAATGTAATAAAAATATATTGTGAATGTAATCTGAACCTTTTAAAGAGACATGATTGTGTTATACAATGAACAATTTAATTTAGACTTTTATTCACATGTAAAACTTGATCAATGCACATACATAGAGCACATTAAATATTGTAAATGGAAGCTTGAACTTCCTTGTTTGATGTTCTTGTTCTTGTTTAATGCCCAAGAACCAATGGAACAAGCTTTCGCAAAAGCCAGTGAGGTTTGTTCTTGCACGTCTAGTGATTACAGTTGCTTCTGTTGACCATATTTGATGTGTATGTGCATTGATCACTGTTTATAAGATACATGATTCATTCAAGATTTATTGGTGGGTGATTTATTCCTAATTTACTGCAGCTCTTTAATTAAATATGCTCTAATCAAATGGCATTTTTATATCAATGCTGCCAAATAGAATTGACATTTTTGCAGCCCATATGACTTCTGTAGTCAACTTCAGAGCTTTGGTGCAGCTCATCAGTAAATAACTTACATTTGGGTCTATTGATTACACAAAACATTCAGAGCATGGGTCACATGGACTACATTTATAGTGTATTTCTGCTGTTTTATTGTCCTTTATGGTCAAGTCAAGTCAAGTCACCTTTATTTATATAGCGCTTTAAACAAAATACATTGTGTCAAAGCAACTGAACAACATTCATTAGGAAAACAGTGTGTCAATAATGCAAAAATGATAGTTAAAGGCAGTTCATCATTGAATTCAGTTATGTCATCTCTGTTCAGTTTAAATAGTGTCTGTGCATTCATTTGCAATCAAGTCAATGATATCGCTGTAGATGAAGTGACCCCAACTAAGCAAGCCAGAGGCGACAGCGGAAAGGAACCGAAACTCCATCGATGACAGAATGGAGATAAAAAACCTTGGGAGAAACCAGGCTCAGTTGAGGGGCCAGTTCTCCTCTGACCAGACGAAACCAGTAGTTCAATTCCAGGCTGCAGCAAAGTCAGATTGTGCAGAAGAATCATCTGTTTCCTGTGTTCTTGTCCTGGTGCTCCTCTGAGACAAGGTCTTTACAGGGGATCTGTATCTGGGGCTCTAGTTGTCCTGGTCTCTGCTGTCTTTCAGGGCAGTAGAGGTCCTTTCTAGGTGCTGATCCACCATCATGTCTGGATATGTACTGGATCCGGGTGACTGCAGTGACCCTCTGATCTGGACACAGACTGGATCTGGTGGCTACGGTGACCTCGGAATAAGAGAGAAACAGACAAATATTAGCGTAGATGCCATTCTTCTAATGATGTAGCAAGTACATAGGGTGTTATGTGAAGTGTTTCCGGTTCCGGTTTACCTAATTAATGCAGCCTAAAAATCCTTTAACGGATTTAGTTATAAAAAGCATATTAGTATGTTATGTGTATGCCAGGTTAAAGAGATGGGTCTTTAATCTAGAACTTAAACTGCAAGAGTGTGTCTGCCTCCAGAAAAATGTTAGGTAGGTTATTCCAGAGTTTAGGCGCCAAATATGGTCCTTGACAGTGTCAATGTGTGGAAGAGCAAATAGCTAAATTTTCCATTTTTGATGCAATATTTATACAGACTGTTACCATATGTTCCAAGACAAATATATCATATTAATACCCTAACTGCAAACTATTATTTAGAAAAGGACAAAAATGTGATCTGCAGACAGCAAACAAAGGTCTTGAAAGAGATGCCGATGAACTGTGCTAGTAGTAATCTACAGATGAAACAGCAGTGAAATGAATACTTAAGGCCAGACTCTGAACCTGGGTAGCAATTTATTTTTAGCTAAACTGCTAATGCATTTCTCTCTGTCTGCCCGGTCCTGCCAAAAAAGCAGGTGCGGTTACAGGTGCAACCTCTCTCTCTTACTCATTATCTCTACACACAGTCAATCTAGGCCTCGCTCTCTGTGTCTCTCAGTTTTTCTCTCCCTGCTTTCTCTCTCATTTTGCTCTTGTGTGTGTAATCCATACCTGGTTGAGCGCCAACAGTGTCTGCAGGCACCTGCGTCAGCCGGCTGTGCAAAACAACACTCTCCTCCCCAGTCAACAGCCACTTTGAGCAAAGCTGAATCCTACTCACACAAACGTCAGCCCCAATGAAAAGCCATGCAGTGAAGGTGTTACAGGACTGTTGTTATGTAGTAGGCTACTATATTTGGATATTATTTCAAGATTATGTAGCTAACTTGGCTAACTTTGACTAAAAGTTTGAAAATCATAATTGATTCATTCCAATTGACATGAGTTTCTTTGATGTTTTTTTTTTTTTTTTTTTTTTTTTTTTAATATCTAGTTTCCACACAATGAAAGTGAATGGGAATTTTCACTGCTTGTATTGCACCAAGTTTAACATCATTATGTTTACATTTTCACAGGCACTTAAAATGTGAAAAATGAAGGTGCTACAGAATGCTTTTTTTTTTTTTTTTTTTTTTTTTGCATAGTTGAAATAATATTAACTGAAAAGGTTATTTGAAGAATTAAATATACACTGCATATCACTGGCTCTTTCAGAGCCAATGCACAATAGCGAGGTCAGCTATGATACAATTAATCTGTAAACAAACTAAACTATCGCATAATCTAGTCCAAAATCAGAAAATAAAGGGCTGGACTTGGCTCAGTTCTTACATTGTTGATTGGATGAAGATTTGCTTGCAGTTGACTGTAAGACACAGGTTCACACCAAGCACGATAACTATAAAGATAACGATTAAGATATAGTTCTAAAAATCGTTCTCAGTATTAAAGAATAGCGGAGTCCACACCACAACCAATCAGAATCAATCCTGCTGTAATGAGCTTAGAATACACAGACAATATCGTTCGCTGGTGGGGACGCTAATATCATTATCTTTATAGTTATCGTTCTTAGTGTGAACGGCGCTTAAGAGTCAAATTAACTAACAGTTTGTGCTAACACAAACCTGCTTTTGGTGTTAAAAACTTCATTTATTGCAAATTCATTTGTAAGAATTTCATTTTCAGAAGCAAAATTCATGGGAGGAGATTATTTAAATGAATCATGCATCATGATTTCCTAAAGTTTGTGGTAGACAATTATATTAGCATGTTTAGCATGTCGACCCATTTTTTGTTGCTGCCAGGAGGAGGGAAGGCAGAGAACAGAGCGCGCATGGTAGAAGGAATTGCCATTTTGAATGACAGAGAAAGACATTATTTGAATATGTCCTGCTTTTGGTAGATTGCGTTGGTCATTATGGAAATTATATATTGCGTCTGTGTTCTTCAATTTGCGCATTCAGTAGATCACCCCACAGAACTTTCCACGCCCATTCTGCTTTTTTGGAATAATTAGCCTTCCCATGTTAAGTAAATCTGGCCTAACTGATTGGAGAAGTCCGGCATACATCAGCAGAGAGAAGTATCGCGTTTTACCAAAAGATCCAGTCACAATATTTTGATTAAAAACCCATTTCATCCTGACTGAAAAACAATAACTGGTTCATTTTAAATAGAACTGAGAAATTGAGAGTAAATTCACTTGATAAAATTGCTTCTCTCATCACTTGACCGTTCATATTGTTCCAGGTATGAGAATATGAGGAATTGAAACATGAGATTTTATGTGAATTATGCCTTGTCATCTCAGACATTCTGCTAAACATCTCCTTTTATGTTCTGAAAGATATACATGTTTAGAACAGCTTGAATGAATAAATTAAAATAAAATTGTATATTTTCTGGTAAACTCTTTCAATCCAATAAGAACCATCAGCTGTGTGTGCTGAAATTGGTCTGTACGGTGTCAGTCTCATGCTATGACATTTGTAAATGTTGAAGCTATTGAGTGAGAGGTTATTCTGACCCAGTCGGTCAAGCTGACCCCTAGGTCACTTCAAAAATCACCTGACCACCAGAAAACCAGAAAGATAGAGCAATTGAATCTTTTAGGAGGAGCTACAGTGGCACTCTATCACTAGTAAACACCTGCAGAGCTGCATGTGTCATCATGATTACAGGGGTGTGTGATCAGGGAGTGTGTTGTGTCGGAGATCTATCATTATTTGGCTGACCTGTAAACCACAGACTGGTCATCGAGGGGCAAGCTCAACCATGCAGTTTTGTTTTTGAGGAAAATAAACTCGAGAGAAAACGGTTGGACTCCACAGTTCACAGGACTCAAACACAGCTGTGCATCATTTGGATTATTTGGTAAAAAGATCAACTTTATAGCTTGAGAAGGCTCCTGTCTCTCTCTGTTTCTTCCAGGCATCCCTAAGCTTCCTACAGCAGGAGCTTAACTTTAGTTGTTGACATTGAAGGGAACTTGGGATACCAGCAGAGGGGAATAAATTGGACAGAAATTATATTTGAGTTTCGTTATGTTCTGTTCCTTTGCAAAGTGCATGGCAAAACTGCTGCCAGCCACTGGCACAGCTTGTGACTGAGAACAGAGTGTAGCTCACCGCTGCCCCTGAGGACCCATGTACCAGAAACACACGACTGCGCAAAACCACAGTCATACGCCTGGACAAAATCAACACAATAACAGGCTTTCTGCTCACACCAGGGGGTTTTAGTAGTGGAGGGAGGAATAAATGCAGAGATTGTTTCATCCCCCTCAAACAAACTGCAAGTGTTCTTTCTTAGTGCTTCTTCTAACTGATTAAATGTCTGTTTGCTTGTTTGTTATTTTCCTCTTTCTATTTCTTTAGTTGGCATGTGTAAGTATGATGTCATAAGGCACTGATCTGTCCAGACAGACTCAACCACTGGTGTCAGGAACTTGTGGTGTTTATCTCACTGCCATGACTCAAGGTATTTATGAGGTTTGTCCCCAGATCTGTACTTTCTGTTCTCTGAAATATTGTTGACTGAAGACTGAGATGCATGCACACGCGCGCACACACACACACACACACACATGTTTGTTTTTGTGAAAAGTGGGGACATCCCATAGGCGTAATGGTTTGTGGCGATGTAAAGAAAATCCGCCCCTTCCGTGCCCATATCGGGATGTGGAACAATTAAGGCAAAATTATAAAAAGGAAAAATCGCTTGGAAAAAGGGGGGGAAATGGTAAACGCGAACGCCAAGTGGCAGGGGAGCAAACCAAACAAAGGAGTTGATCGGCGGGAGTGAGACGCACGCTGTATTGGGTCAGTGAGAGTGCGGAAATAAAGATTCACCAGGCTGCAAAGAGTGTAACGAACTGCTGAAGGAACTCACAAGATCGCCATTCCGTTGGGTTTTGCTAATCCGGAGAAAACGCTGCCTCCCAAGGATCTTTTCCCTGCCAGACATGGTCAGCGATATTGCACACACACGCACACACACACTAACGCACTTCATCGCACGCACTTCCTCCACCCATTCGCGGGTCGCTTTGAGTGACCGATGTATTTATATTACTGACTTTCATTTAATTTCCCTTTCAGTATATCTATGACTTTGGTGGTTCAAGAGAAAAAAATATATACTAATCCTGTGTTTTTTTGTTTTTGTTTTTTTTTCTCGCTGGACCGCTGATGAGTGTTTTTGTTTGGAGGAGAAAGCCTCGATCTGCTGATCTTGTTTACTGGGATGTCTAAGTTCATTTAATTATGCCTGTATGAAAAACCTTGTCGTTTACAATTGTTGTTTTTCTATACATTATCATTATTATTTTTTTTTTTTTTTTGTTTATTATTGTTCGTTTTTGTTTTTGTTCCTTTCCTCCTGATTATATGGGGTTTTTGATTTGTGTCCAGAATTGTGTATAAAGAAGGGACAAATATATAACAATGAATTCTTTTGAACTGCAAGTTGTTGTTGTTTGTCTTCTATTAACTACTGTACAAGCAACCCATGTAGTTTGAGTAACTGTGGTATTTTAAAAAAATCTCCCTGGATTTGGATATTTAATTGGTGACAGGCCAAAATCCTGTCTGGCGCCCGAACTATGAAATAGATACTGTTTCCAAAAGGTCACTGGGGCGTGCCACCGTTACAGAAGTGGCGCCCGAACAGGGACTTGAACGACTTGAACTCAAGCATTTACATTGATCTGAACCTGAATATTTCCCTGGAACTTGAAAATGTGTCACATGCATTAGAACATTTCTCGTTTAAACTTTAATCTTGAAAATTGTGGGTGTTTCTGATCAGGGAGTACTCTGATCATTGTGTGTGTTTTGAAAAAAAAAAAATTGTGGAAAGTGTTAAACTGTGACTGGAAATTGTACTCGGTCCCTTTTGTACTTTTTTTTTTTTCTTATTTTTATTTTAACCCCCAACAAAAAGAAACAAAAAGGCCACAGTAATTCCAAGTTACTCATTTAATTTACTAATTATATACACAACACCATAAAGCCATGGCCACTAGCCCTCCTTCACCATCGACTACTGTGGAAATTGAACCACCCCCAGACATAGCAACTCCAGTCTGGACAACGGTGCAACCCAGGCCCGTTCCTCCACCTCAGTTTCCCACCTTTCACTCCACACCAACTCCGTTCAGCAGTCCTCATCCCAGGTCTCAGGTGCACTTTGCTTCTGCCCCTCCAGGTGGAGCGATTTCATTTCAGCCAGAACCTATGCAACTTTGCACATCCACATTCACTGAAACTACCCCATCTTCCTCCGTATCACAGCATCGCCTGCCTGGTTACCTCCCAACTCCTGGAAAAGAACTTCACCATTTGACTGCGCAAGTGCAAGGTAACTGGGAAAATCTGTTTGACTTTATGAAACAGCAGGAAAAAGCTGTGATTGAACTCACCCAGGAGCAAAAAATGGCTACATCCCATCATGAAAAGCAACTTGTAGACCTGACTTCCAAAATCGATGCCAGCAAACAACAAATTCTCACAACGTTAACTGCAACAAAAGTGGATTCCACAGATTCAGATCAATTAGTCAAGGCCATGAAAGTGATGATGTCACACGAGCTACAGAAAATGGAGTCTACCTTGATTGCTGAAGTCCGTTTCATGGTGGAGCAACTTCAGGTTGAACTTCAGAGAGACATCAGAGCTACACAAAAGAACCTTCAAAAGGAGCATGAGCAGCTCTCCACTGAGTGTAATCGTTGGATCACTCAGGTTGACAAGCTAAGCACTCAACTAAAAGAACTTCAAACAGACAGGGAGAAAGATGAAGACATGGCTGATCACCAAGGTAAAGGGTTACAACCAACCTCCCGTTTCACACTTACCGCACCCCCGTCACCGCTAGAAAAGGTCCCAGAATGTCATCCTATTCCTGCTGGAAAAAGTGACCATTTAAAATTGACCTTTCCCACTTTTGGAAGACCATCTGATGACGCCGATCCTCTGCTGTATCTAACACGATGTCAGGACTTTTTAGCATTGCATCCTCTTGCAGAAAGTGACTTGTTGGCAACCTTCCGAAGTGTACTTCATGGCACAGCACGTGACTGGTGGGAGGTTGCTCGCTCTTCAGTAACGACATGGAGTGAGTTTGAGACTTTTTTTTTGTCCGCTTTTCTTTCTGAAGATTATGAAGACGAGCTGGCTGAGAGAGTAAGTACTAGATTGCAAGGAGGAAAAGAAACCATAAGAGACTTTGCTTTCACATATAGAGCACTCTGCAAAAGATGGAAGCCCACTTTGACCGAAGTAGAAATAGTTAAAATGATTCTTAAAAACATAAAGCCTTACCTAGCCAGTCAGTTACGCGGACGTGTAAGCACTGTGGAAGAGCTGGTAAAGCTAGGACACCAACTGGAGAAAGACCATGAGCTGCAGTTGCAATATGAAATGTGCATGGGCCGAAAACTACAATCTGAAGTGTCACAAAAAACCACCAGTAACAAGCAACCTGAAAAACCACAAGTTCAATGCTGGAGATGTAAAGGAAACCACTCACCTGGTTACTGTCCAAATTATGCCTCCCTAACCACAAACCAATCCGCAAAACAACACCAGTCCAATCCACGCCCGTTTCAGCCTCATAAACCTGGAGGTCAAGCCACAAACAATTTTATCACGGCCACAACAAACCAAACATCAAATTCTAAGAATTTACGGAAAACACCCTCTAAACCAGCCCCTGTCCCTCCTGCTATCATTCCTCAACAGCTTATCGTTCCAGTTAGTATTGGCAGCTGGTATGGAAAGGCCATTCTAGATACAGGTGCAAGCTATACCATGATCCACGAAAGCCTGTGGAGAAAGCTCTTCTTGCCAGGAGAACTCAAGCCTTGGTCACTTGGTCCACTGTACCTAGCAAATGGTGAAGCAGAAGTCCCATTAGGATGGGTTCAATTGCAAATCAATATGCATGACCAAACTTTTACTCTACCTGTTGCTATCCTGTCCCCCCAAGCACTTGCATACGCTGTGATTCTCGGGTTGGATTTCATTTACTTCAGTGGCTTACAAATAAATGTCATTGATAGAAAATATTCATTCAAGATTACTCCACAAGAGGAGTATCCTTTTCAACCTGGTAATGCCAGTGTACCTGAAGTTCCTTACTGCATACCTAGCCCTTCAGGCCAGCAACCAGAGCAGCCTCCGAGGACACTTAACCCATCCCTCTCACTATTAAGTTCTATTCCTCCACCCCAACCTGCATTCATAGCAGCATCTGTTGAAGCAAATGTACAAACGCTAATCGACACAGCAGTAAGTGAAGCACATCTATCTCCCCTTGACAAACAAAAATTAAAGACCATCTTAGAGACCAATACCCAAGTGTGTGTTGTACAACCTGGACGTACTGATGTTCTGAAACACTGTATTTATACTAACCATCAGGTCCCTATCAAACAGCGTCCTTACCGCATGTCACCTGCCAAGCAGTTCGTTATAAAAGAGCAGCTTGAAGAAATGGTGAAAGCAGGAATTGTGGAACCATCACACTCTGGCTGGGCATCGCCTGTCGTGTTGGTCCCCAAAAAAGATGGCAGCCTTAGATTTTGTGTTGATTACCGAAAACTAAATGCAGTAACTGAGAACGATGCTTACCCAATTCCAAATATAACTGAGATACTCGAATCACTCTCCGGTTCAGCAATCTTCACAACCATCGACCTAAATAGTGGCTACTGGCAGGTGGCCATGGAAGCCCAAAGTAAGCATAAAACTGCATTTATTACACCTTCAGGACTGTACCACTTTAATGTAATGCCTTTTGGTCTGAAAAATGCCCCCGCCACATTCCAGAGGCTAATGGAGACTGTACTAGGAAAATTGAGAGGAAAAATATGCTTTGTCTACATTGACGATATTATCATCTATTCACCATCAGTGGCTCAGCACTTCAACGATCTCCAATCAGTCCTTCTTAAGCTTCAGGAGGCTGGACTGACTATCAACCTGAAAAAGAGCAAGTTTTGCCTTAAGGAGATTACATTCTTGGGTCATGTTGTGAGCATAAATGGTATTACTGCAGACGCAAGCAAAGTTGAGGCCATCAAATCTTACCCTGTGCCACGAGACATCAAAGAGGTCCAGCGCTTCCTGGGACTAGCCGGTTGGTACCACCGCTTTGTTCCTAATTTTTCTCAAATTGCTGAACCCATAAATGCGCTAAAGAAAAAAGGGAACTCATTTCACTGGACACCACAATGTCAAGAAGCCTTTGAACAATTAAAAACCCACCTTACTTCACCTCCCATCCTGAGCCATCCAAACCTCCAGTTACCCTTCATGGTGCACACTGATGCCAGCGACACAGGTCTTGGAGCTGTGCTAACACAAAGGAAGGACCAGGGAATGGAAGTAGTTATTGCTTATGCAAGCAGAGCACTGAATAAGGCTGAAAGAAATTACACCGCAACAGAGAAAGAGTGTCTTGCAGTCATATGGGCACTTGAAAAGTGGCAGCATTACTTGGAGTATCGCATGTTCACCGTAGTTACAGACCACATGGCTCTCCAGTGGGTTATGAGCTCCCCAAAGTCCACCAGTCGCCTCGTCAGATGGGCCTTAAGGTTGCAAAAGTTTGATTTCATCATTGAATACAGGAAAGGAAAACTTAATGTGGCACCTGATGCTCTTTCTAGAGTTCCCAGCATATCAGGATGTAACCTATACTCCAGCCAGACAGACACTGATGAATTGCCAGTCACTGCTGCAACCATCTGGGAAGAGCAACACAAGGATTCTGAAATCGTAAAATTGCTCAAAGCCTTGGCACAAGACAACAGCACATGGAAAGACAAGTATGAGGTAGTCGAAGACAAACTTTATCACAAGACTTACCTAACAAAGGACCAAGTCCACTACAGGGTGTACCTCCCTCGCAGTCTCATTCCATCTGTCTTTCAATACTACCACTCCAATCCTCTAAGCGGTCATGGTGGCATATTCAAGACCTACAAACGATTGCATCATGTTGTTTTTTGGCCTGGAATGTGGACCGATGTAAAACACCATGTCAAGTGTTGTGAAAAATGTCAAAAGCTTAAATATGAAAATCAGAAACCAGCTGGCAAACTACAACCAATTACAGTGTCGCAACCCAACAAGATGGTAGGAGTGGACATAATGGGACCTTTGCCAAGTAGTACTCGCAGACATGAATACCTTCTAGTTTTTGTGGATTATTTCTCTCGATGGGTTGAGCTCTTTCCAATGCGCACTGCAATTGCGAGCACCATAGCAACGATTCTCCGAACGGAAATCCTCACCCGATATGGAGTACCGGACTTCATCTTGTCTGACCGGGGAACTCAGTTTGTCTCTTCCATATTCAAAGAACTGTGTGAGAAATGGAGTGTTACCCCCAAATTAACAACTGCCTATCACCCACAAACCAATATGACGGAGAGAGTTAACCGCACTTTGAAATGCATGATTGCCTCCTATGTGGATGAAAACCATAAAAAATGGGATCAGTATTTACCTGAGCTTCGTTTTGCTCTTAACTCAGCCGTTCAAGAAAGCACTGGCATGTCCCCTGCGGAGCTCCAGCTAGGAAGAAAATTACAAGGCCCCATGGACAAGATACTTCAGGGTATAAATCTCTCACCATCAAATCCATCCTATGATGTGGTAAATCAACTAGCCCAGTTAAAATCACAAGCTGAAGAATGCTGTAAAAAAGCCAAAAAACGACAGCTGAGAAGTTCCAACAAAAACAGACGAGACGTGTTCTTTAAAGAAAAGGACAGGATCTGGTTACGGAATTTTCCACAGTCCAAGGCACAACAACATTTCAGTGCAAAACTAGCCCCCAAGTGGAAAGGTCCTTACCGAGTGCTGAGAAAATTGGGACCGCTGAATTACCAGATCGCGCTGGAAACAACTGGAGAGGATGTCAGAACAGCGCACGTTTGTAATTTGAAACCGTGCTACCCAACTATGGAAGAGTTAGAGCTAATTGAAAAAAGAAAACTCGTTAAGATTTTCGAACAGTCCTCTGATGAAGATGAGGAGTTTTTGGGCTTCTAAGAGAAACCCAAATATTAGTTGTTTTGCCAACCATGGGTTGTTTGTCCCAGCGGGGGGGAGTGTGGCGATGTAAAGAAAATCCGCCCCTTCCGTGCCCATATCGGGATGTGGAACAATTAAGGCAAAATTATAAAAAGGAAAAATCGCTTGGAAAAAGGGGGGGAAATGGTAAACGCGAACGCCAAGTGGCAGGGGAGCAAACCAAACAAAGGAGTTGATCGGCGGGAGTGAGACGCACGCTGTATTGGGTCAGTGAGAGTGCGGAAATAAAGATTCACCAGGCTGCAAAGAGTGTAACGAACTGCTGAAGGAACTCACAAGATCGCCATTCCGTTGGGTTTTGCTAATCCGGAGAAAACGCTGCCTCCCAAGGATCTTTTCCCTGCCAGACATGGTCAGCGATATTGCACACACACGCACACACACACTAACGCACTTCATCGCACGCACTTCCTCCACCCATTCGCGGGTCGCTTTGAGTGACCGATGTATTTATATTACTGACTTTCATTTAATTTCCCTTTCAGTATATCTATGACTTTGGTGGTTCAAGAGAAAAAAATATATACTAATCCTGTGTTTTTTTGTTTTTGTTTTTTTTTCTCGCTGGACCGCTGATGAGTGTTTTTGTTTGGAGGAGAAAGCCTCGATCTGCTGATCTTGTTTACTGGGATGTCTAAGTTCATTTAATTATGCCTGTATGAAAAACCTTGTCGTTTACAATTGTTGTTTTTCTATACATTATCATTATTATTATTTTTTTTTTTTTGTTTATTATTGTTCGTTTTTGTTTTTGTTCCTTTCCTCCTGATTATATGGGGTTTTTGATTTGTGTCCAGAATTGTGTATAAAGAAGGGACAAATATATAACAATGAATTCTTTTGAACTGCAAGTTGTTGTTGTTTGTCTTCTATTAACTACTGTACAAGCAACCCATGTAGTTTGAGTAACTGTGGTATTTTAAAAAAAATCTCCCTGGGTTATCACGGGATTTGGATATTTAATTGGCGACAGGCCAAAATCCTGTCTGGCGCCCGAACTATGAAATAGATACTGTTTCCAAAAGGTCACTGGGGCGTGCCACCGTTACAGGTTTTTATACTGTACAAACTGTATATTCTATCGCCCTTCACCAACCCTACACCTAACCCTAACCCTCACAGGAAACTGTGCATTTTTACTTTCTCAAAAAAAAACTCATTCTGTATGATTCATAAGCGTTTTAAAAAATGGGGACATGAGTTATGTCCTCATAAGTCACCCTCTCCTTGTAATCTATCTATCTATCTATCTATCTATCTATCTATCTATCTATCTATCTATCTATCTATCTATCTATCTATCTATCTATCTATATATCTATCCAACCGTATGTCCGCCTACATTTCAGATACAGCCAATCAGGTTTATTAATCTGTGATGCGTCATATAATGTGAAGCAACTGTTAGTCATTCATGCTCATCATTCATTTGCTATGAATGTATATGTCCTTCAATTTTATTACAATAAAAATAATACAGTCTATTGAAACGAATCACCTATCTTTAGAAAAGGTGAAAAGCAGGTTGTCTTCAGCCAGCACTGAGGTATTTAACTCTGTATAAGCTGTTAAGTCTCACTCTGTCTCGTCTGTGTTCCGTTTCAAGTCGCGCTCGTTGATCCTGTGTAGGTGTTCAGTGATTGCCCCTAATTAACTTGAGAAGTGTTTGAGATACACAGTGTTCTCTGCAGACATGACCCAGATCCTCGAGAGCACAACAAGTAGAGAACAGCGGGTGGAGGAGGAAAAGGTGATGGAGATAAATACAGGCCAACAGGGCAACGTCAAACTCATGTGCTACATATGACCTCAAAAAAAACCTAAGAACACTTTCTCAACAATTCATCTGACTTGTAATGAAAATCAAGCAGATCGAGTAGTAATTGATTTAATCACTGATGAGATGATGATGACTTGTGTGTTCATGAATTTTAAAGTATATATGTATGTTTAGGAGTACATGTGTGTATGAGTGACAGCTTTCTCCAGAGAGCCTCTTTCATTCTCCTCTTCTCTCCCGGCTGGACACCACACTCTCTTTCTTCATTGGTTGTCTATCTCGAGGGAGGGGAATCAATTATTTTTTTTTAATAAGAGTTCCAATTAGTCCTGAGCACATTGTGCTAAATATAAGCCTTATTGCCATGATCTAATAAGCATGAGGCCGGAGTTTGACCCCTGTCAGATGAGCACTGGGTGTTATGTTAAGGCCCAGTACAATTCATCACAGTGATCCAGTGTAACTAGACAAGCCCACCCCACGTCAACTCGAGGGCCGTAAACCCCAACAGACACAGGGAAAGAAATGATTTTTACCTTGTCAAGTGGGATCATGAAAGTCTGTGTGAAATTTGTGTGTAGAGTGACAGTGGATGACCGACAAGTGTCCTCTTCTTGTGACTTGCATGCTCTGCACAATGATAAAAATTACACCTTAAACACCTTAAACAACAACAGATGAAAGATTTCTTGGGATACCTGCTAGAATAACAGTTAATAACAGTTAACAAATTCATTTCTGTAGGGGGAATTAAAATAAAACATAAAATAATAATAATATATAAAAAAAAGTTTTGTTGATTTAAATAAAACTGAAATAAAATAGAAACATTACATGAAAAACTTTAAGTTGATTACTAAAACTAATACTGAAATGATGATAAAATAAAGCTAAACAGAAAAAATACATAAAAATAATAATAATTATATATATATATATATATATATATATATATATATATATATATATATATATATATATATATATATATAAACTAAAAAATACACAAATAAAAGCAGATGATTAAAATATGAATGAATTTTACGGTAGTACTGTATATAAATAACATTAAAATATCAAATATTTACACAGGGCATTTTATTGCACTACACCAATTATTGTTGGCCAATGTACACATGCATTTTTAGTGTCTCGTTATTATTGTTATCCTTGTTGTTATTATTAGTATTACTATTATTATTCAGCATCTTGCCATTACTTATGCAAGATCATATTTGTAAAAATGTACCGGTGATCACCACACACTTTAGTTCTATTCAAAAGCAGATTTTCTTTTAAAACACTAGCCTTTTCACCACTTTCCCTGTGTGAACAGCGATGGTAGCGTTCATTCAAAATCCTGCTCTTCACAGAGATTGTTTAAGATACATGTAATGCACACATAAACAGAAATCGAAAGGTACCCATAAACATTATATTCAGAATCCACAGTCATATATATATAGGTTTTTCTCACATCTGTGCATGTAAACAGTTATCTGTCTCAAGTAGAGAGTTAGGTAATCTTTCTGCATGTTATAAAGGAACTCGGTGTTCTAGCAGGACAATGTTCACAGGTTTGAGCCAACTGGCCCTGGTAAAGGGATCTGCTCTGTTCTGCCATGCCCTGCCCACACAGACCTGCTCTATTCTTCCATTGCTATTAGAGTTAGCCCTGCTTGAGCTGCACACACACACACACACACACACATATTTCAGATAAAAATCTCTGCGGTTTCCAGCTCTTTTGAGTCCTGTTCCACTCTGACTCAAGGTCGTTCTGCACACAAGAATCAGATCCTGGCATGAATACGTGGGCCTCAGAGTGTTCTTGTGATGCAGCACAAAAGTCCTTTTTTTAGAGCACCTTGATGTCGCCAGCGCTAACGCACACTGTATCCAAGTTGCGTCAAAGATGGAGACTGTGTTTGAAAATAAATGTAAACAATCAGAAGACGGATGCAGACTAGTAAGATCTCCATGCATCATTGAGACCAAAGAGTTTCTGAGCAGAAACACTAACTTAGTATGACAGTTCAAAAATATATTTCTGTTTATTGAACATTACTGGAACATATGGAAGCTTGTTTGCACCACTGTTTAAAAACATTTTAAAAAGTAACTGTGACGTTTTATCACACTTCTGACTTTTTTTCCCCTCACCATTCTTTGTTTACATCTAAAAATTCTTATTTTAAAGAATACTAATTTTACTCGCACCTCAGAAATGTGAAATATAAAGTCAGAATTGTAAGATTTACGAGAAAAAAATTTATGAGAATTGCGAGAAGTAACCTTAGAATTCCCCAAAAAAGTCAGAATTGTTATATGTAGAGTTGCAATTACCTATTTATTTATTTATTTATTGATAGGAGCAACACTGTTTATGTAAATATAACAAATAAATACAAAAGAGAACCCCGGGAATGTTTTAACCCTAGGTTATGTACAATACAGGTAGGTAATAATATGCACACATAAATTTAATCGCAAATTTTTGCTGAAAATTTTTATTTTCAAATATCAAAGTGTACTAGAGTACAGTAGAGTAAAAACAAGCAGAGTAACTTAAGCAAATGGTGAACAACAGAATAATTATTTGAATAATTGTAAGACATTCCACAATATCTCAAGCATATGAATAACTCTATTCTTTTTCTTTTAGTCACAGATGTAACGATTCTTCATTAGCAATCTCATATATAACACTAAGAGTATGCAAATGTATTAAACGAACAGTGTACATTAATTCACCCTTCATTTTGCATTGTGACAAACTCGTTTAAATTGTGGAGGAAAACAAAAACAAACTATGAATTCATCTGACATCCATCTGTATTGCGACAGCGTGTTGATGTTAACCTAAGGTCTTGACAGATCAGTATTGACTGTGCATTAACACAGCATGTACATGTTCTTTATGTGGCCTAGAAATTGATTTAATAGTCAACACTTAGTCAGTCTTCACATCATACCGATATAATATATATATGTGGGAAAAATGGAAAAATTAAAGGCCCCAATGATTTAATCATCAAACAGAATCTAGACAGAATTGATGTGATCTTACAGTTGTGACGCACAGGGTTAAAACTGCTTTAAATCCACTTCAGGCCTCCTAAAATGTAAGTGTTGTATTCAGTCTAACGTATTATCTTTGCATGCTTGTATCATATGCCCAAGTGTATTTTAAGAGCCTGCCCTATGTTTGTAATTGCACTTATTTTGTCCCACCATCATTCAGCCACCGTTCCGGCTTTTGTGTTGGGTAAACATTGAAACACAGCAAAGTGTTTCACAAAGCGAACACACAGGTGCTCTAAACACAAGTGAGGATAGTCAACATAAACACACATTTTGCGGACGAGGGGTCACTGGAGGAAAGGTCACCACTGGAAGATGATCACACTACAGTAACTTTGAATGTATAAGTATAGGTCAAATTATGAAAAAGAATTAATAATAATAATATTTAAATATAAATAAATAATTTAAATAAATTGGATGTTTTAATCTTAAAAGAAAAGGTATAGTTCTTTATTTTTTTTTTATTTCATGCAACTATAATGAAAAACATACAGTATGTATTATAATTTTTTGTGGATTTTCAGTGAAAATTTTTTTTTTTTTTTTCTTCTGATTATTTTGAGTCAAAGGAATGAGTAAGACTGCTAAGAGAGTCTATCTACTGAGAGTGTGATTGTGGTTCTTTCATTTGTTCTTTTTGGTTTTCTATGTCGTTTTCTTTTTCATCCAGTGGTCTAGTGCTTAAAGGAGGTCTGTCTCATCTCATCTTCTAAAGTGTCCTTTAATTAATAGACCATTGAATTTAATTTCACCCACACACATTCTAGCACGTAAGATTCTTCAGCAATCCACTAACCCATTTAAACACCCAAGCAATGTTTCATTACTCCCCACAGGTCTACCTGAGGGAGCTGTAACAGTGACTACTGAAAGAATAGGAGAGACCTGAAAATACTTCACAGGCATTTTATTTTGGCCTTAAAATTAAGTTTAAGATTAAAAGTTACTTTTTAATAGTAATTTCTCATGCACATAAAAAAAAAAAAAAAAAAAAAACTTCCTCCTCCCCGTAACAATTTAACAAATTAAAAATATATTTGACTTAAATTGTTATTCAGTCCTGTACTGTAGAATTTTATAATAATAAATTAATTATATATGAATATATATATATATATATATATATATATATATATATATATATATATATATATATATATATATATATATATATATATATATATATATATATATATATAATAAATGAATCACACAGATGAATTACTTATATATTAATATATATTTTAATCAGCAAGACTGATTAGAATTCACCTCATCATTACAAGAATAAAATACAAATAGAAAATTCAAACAGAAAACACATTTTTAATTTGTAATACTGTTTCATAATAAATCTAATTTTAGTGGATAGGTTTATTATGGACTGCAAACTTCTGAGCGATAGTGTATGTTACATTACATAAGTAAAATGGGTTATGTATGCCATTTCAGGTCGATTTTAAACATGAAACACTTTGTTAGACTAAACAGTTTTTTTTTTTTTAATTCAGAAAGGAAGAATGTGTGTGCAAGCAGCTGAATTACAAATCTAGCACAGCAGCTTTCACATAATAAAAGTAATTCATCTGTGTGATTCATTTGTTTTAATATGTGTATAAAGGTTAAGTCTATGAGTGTGGGTTTCTGTGTAATCTCTGAGGCTGTGGGACATTTCAGGTTTACAGTTAGGCTATATAAAGATATCAGATCCACCTCATGGAGAGCAAACAGCCAATAAGTGGAGAATAACTGGAGGACGCAGACAGTATTGAGCAGACAAACTGTCACCAGCATCAGTGTGTGCGTGTGTGTGTGTCTGAGTCTGAGAGAGGTCTACCTACAGTAATGCCTGCTGCATAATAATACGTGTTGTGTGTGTGTGTGTGTGTGTGTGTGTGTGTGTGTGTGTGTCAGCTCAGACCTTTCCACAGACTCCAAGGGGATGTTTTTGTAATGGACCCTGTCTGTTGGAATGGTACTGTCCCAGACGCTACATATCCAGCAGAGAGAGAAAGGGGAGGGGAGGGTTAAACGAGTGCAGGGTTTCAGTTCATCAAGAGATGCTGCTGATGTTCCAGGCCACAAATCAGCAGCCATTAATCTCATTCATCCATTTCATCACAGAGAGCGACAAGCCACGCTCATCGCTGTCGTTTCTCCCCAGCTCTCTCAAAACACTTCTGGATATCCACAATCTCCAATTTACTACCGCTCTTGAAGTACTATCCTCTAAAGGGTATGCGTCACACTGTTCATAATGCTATGTCTGAAGGATACACACACCCAACCCCATCTACTGTACTACATACAATGTGACGTTGCTAACTATGACACTCTCATTACAATCAAAACAGTTGTCTGCACTTTCCAGTGACTGCACCTTTACTGGGAAGAAAAGGGGGGGGGGGGGGGGGATAACAACATATTTTTAGCAACATTAATGAAAAATGTTTTTTTTTTAAAACACAACATTTATAACAACATAATATCTGTTTTACAATGTGTCCTTATTACTTGAAAAATATATATATATTTTTTTGTGACATAATATCTTGTTACTACAATATAAGTGACAGAAAGCTGCCATTGCTAGTTGTTCTCCATGGATTACATTATACATTTTTTTTTTCAGTAGATAATATTTATTACAAGCAGAAAAACCTATTTCGTCACTGTTTTAATGCATTAGCACATGTTAAGTGTATTATAATGTGCCAAGGTATAATTATGAGAGGCCGCACTTTGTTGTGTTGTATTTGCTCTTGTTTAAGTTCTTGGTCTAGTTATTAATAATATTGTTTTCTTCCAACTGGTGCATTTGATTACCACTGCACTGAAACAGCTAGAAGAAACCAACAGCTCAGAGACTCTCCAACCTCCTGTGATTTAAAGCCTGTATGTGTGAGCAGGTCTAAACACACCATCCACAAAGCTAGCGGCTCTATGTGACAAATCAAGCAGTCCACAAGATACACACAATGGAGACGCACTTGCTTGAAGCGTACACTTTTGTTGATTATAACGGGAGCGTTTTACGGCTGATTTACTGTTTTAGTGTTGATTAGGTGTCATTTCCTTTGCTGTCTAATCAAATGAACACTGCAGCTGACAGAGGAAACGATCATGTACAGTGCCCTTCACTAATATTGGCACCCTTGGTAAATATGAGCAAAGGCAGCTGTAAAAATACATCTGCATCGTTGATCTTTTTCATCTTTCATTAAAAAAAAAATTACAAAAATGCTATCCTTTCATTGAAGTAAAACAACTGAAAGTGGGAGAAAATCTCATGATGAAATAACTGTTTTTCTAATGCATATTGGCCACAATTATTGGCACCCCTAGAAATTCTTTAAAATAAAATATCTCTGAAGTATATTTCCATTCATATTTCCATTTTTAGCACACCAGGATTACAAGGAGCATGAAATTATCCAGCCATGACTTCCTGTCCCACAGGATTATAAATATAAGGAACACAATCCTTAAGGCCAAATCCCCTTAATCATCCATCACAAGAAGTAAAACCAAAGAATATAGTTCTGATGTGCAGAACAAGATTGTTGAGCTTCACAAAATAGAAAATGGCTGTAAGAAAATAGCTAAAGCATTAAAAATCTCCATTTCCACCATGAGGGCAATAATTAAGAAGTTCCAACTATCAACTAAAGATGTTACAGATCTGCCTGGAAGAGGACGTGAGTCTATATCATTCTAATGCACGGTGAGGAGGAGAGTTTGAGCAGCCAAAGATTCTCCAAGGACCACAGCTGGAAAATTGCAGAGAGTGGTTGAATCTTGTGGTCAGAAAGCCTAAAAAAAATAGCAAACAGCACCTACATCACCACATGTTGTTCGAGAGGGTTTCACAAAACATTCTCCTGACTCATTCAAAGACAAACTCCAGCATATTCAGTTGTCAGACACGACTGTAACTTCAAATGGCACAGGCTTCTACTCTCAGATGAAACTAAGAAAATAGCTTTTTTGGCAGCAAACCCACCATATGGTCTTAGTACAAACAGGGATAAAAAGTACTCAATGTCCACAATTAAATATACTGCTGGGGTATGTTGTGGGCCTGCTTTTCTGCCGGAGGTCCTGGATGTCTTGTACAGATGCATGGCTTCATGGATTCTATCAAATACCAACAGATTAAAAAAATCTAAACGTGACTGCCTCTGAAAGAAATCTTATAATGGGCCATCGCTGCATCTTCCATTAGGACAGTAATCGTCTCTAGGTTACGTATGTAACCCTAGTTCCTCGAGGGAACGAGACACTGCGTCTTTGGGGAACGCGCCCAGCATCAGCAACTCTGAATATCGTGTGTACTCAGTCCAATGGAAGAGCGTGACGTCACCGGTGGGGTGACGTAAGCGACCAGGAAGCTATAAAAGCACGTGCCACGCAGCTGGCGTCAGCTTGGAGGACCAGCAAGCGCCGGCAGGGGTGCCGGGGGTATGGCTCCGAGACGCAGCGTCTCGTTCCCTGGAGGAACTATGGTTACATACGTAACCTAGAGACGTTCATCTTCAGGAACTCGAGCTGCATCAAATGCGTTTTGGGGAACGAGTACCAAAGCTGCCAAACTACCAAACCACTGCCTAGTGTGTCTCCGAAGAGCACAGCTTAGGACAGGAGGACAGAAGCAACTGGAGTGACTGGCATGTCTAGGCCATAGAATTTAACAAACGTAGAGGGCGTGGACCACCCCGCACCATTGCAGATGTCCAGCATGGATACACCTGCTAGGAAGGCCTTGGAGGCCGCTATACCGTGAGTAGAGTGAGCCTTGGCTCCCGACAGCGGGGGATGTCCAGAGGACTCATAGGTAGCCTTGATAGCCTCGACTATCCAATGACTAATAGTCTGCTAAGAAGCAGGAAAACCCCTCTTGGGGGGACTGTATCATACAAGCAAATGGTCAGTTTTTCTCCACAGGGCAGTTCTGTAGACGTATGCGTCCAGCGCTCGAACTGGACACATACAATTTAGCTTCGCTTGGTTGGGCTCCCGAAAGGGAGAAGGACAGAAGGCCTGCAGCACTACAGGTCGTGGTGTAACAGAGGGAACCTTAGGAACATATCCCGCTCAAGGGTATATGAACGCTTTGGTCATGCCCGGTGCAAACTCAAGATAAGTAGGGGCCACAGAGAAGGCCTGAAGATCTCCTACTTTCCGCAGAGAGGTGATAGCCAACAGAAAGGAGGTTTTAAGTGTGAGATGTCTTTCTGAGATATCTTGAATAGGTTCAAACGGGGGTTTGCACATTGCCTCTAACACCACAACCAAGTCCCACAGGGGAATACTGGACCGTACTGGAGGTCTCAGCCTCAGCACACCGCGGAGGAAACGTGACTGGCCATCGAGAAGGGGCGTGGTAGGCCGCAATAGCCGCCATGTAAACCTTCAGCGTGGAGTGGGTCAACCCTGCAGAGAGCCTAGCCTGTAGAAGCTCCAGAACTGTACCAACTGGGCAGTTTGCTGGGTCTACACCCACAGCTTCCACAACTCCGGGCGAGGGTGAATTATCGTACCCTGCGCCTGCGAGAGTAGGTCTCTCCTGATCAGTATCTCCCACGGAGAGACGTCGAGGAGCGAGACTAGATCTAAGAACCATACTCAGCCCGGCCAGAACGGGGCTACTAATAACAGACGGACCACGTCCTGGCGTACTCTCGCCAAGACTCCCGGGAGCAGAGCGATAGGGGGAAATGCATACAGACGAAGCCTCGGCCAGGTCTGTACCATAGCGTCCAGTCCAAAAGGAGCTGGATGAAATAGAGAGAACCAAAGGAGACATTGTGATGTCTCTTGAGTTGCAAATAGGTCTACTTGAGCACTGCCAAATACTCTCCATATCTGCTTCACTAACTCTAGGTGAAGTCTCCATTCCCCAGGCCTCGGCCCCTGCCTCGACAGTATGTCTGCTCCCATATTTTGTTTCCCAGGAATATATACTGCTCTTAATGAGAGGAGTTTGCTTTGGGACCACACCAGGATCTGGTGCGCCAGCTTGTACAAAGGGAGCGAACGCAGACCTTGATTGGTTGATATAAGAGACCACCGATATGTTGTCGGTGCGCACCAACACATGGTGACCCCTTAGGTCTGGGAGGAAGTGCTTCAGTGCACGACAAACTGCTAGCATTTCTAGACAATTGATATGCCATGTTAGATGGTGACCGCTCCACAGACCACGGGCAGGGTGGCCACTCATGACTGCACCCCAGCCAGTGAGGGATGCGTCTGTCGCTAGTATTACACGGCGACAAGGAGCTCCCAGCACCGGGCCCTGATTCAAGAACTAAGGTTTCTTCCACATGTCTAAGGCATGGAGGCAGTGCCGCGTGACCTTGATAGTGCGAAGTAGATTACCCCTCAGGGGAAAATCCCTTGGTCTTGAGCCACCACTGTAGGGGTCTCATGTACAGCAGGCCAAGAGGTATCACGTTGGACGCAGCTGCCATCAGACCCAAAAATCTCTGAAATTGTTTGACAGTGAGTGACTGGCTTTCTGTGACTCTCTCGACTGAGATGCGGATCACTACCCAGCTCCCCCATGTGTGCGAGCACGACATCTCGATGCTGAGCCGCAACCTGCTCTGACTGAGCTAAAATCAACCAGTCGTCAATATAGTTGAGAACGCGGATGCCCTGCATGCGCAGGGGGACTAGAGCCGCGTCTACACATTTTGTGAACGTGCAGGGTGAGAGTGCAAGGCTGAAGGGAAGTACTCGATATTGGTAAGCTTCGCCCCCAAAAGCGAACCTCAGAAACTTCCTGTGTTGTGGAAGGATGGATATGTGGAAATATGCGTCTTTGAGATCTATTGTGACAAACCAGTCCTCGGACCTGATCTGAGCTACAACATGCTTGATTGTGAGCATTCTGAACTTCAATCTCATAACTGAACGATTGAAGACCCTCAAGCCTATAATCAGACACAACCCCCCATCCTACTTTGGAACTATGAAATACTGGCTGTAAAATCCAGAGTCCCTGTCCTGAGGAGGGACCACCTCAATGGCCTCCTTCTCTAATAGCGTTTTCACTTCCTGTTCCATAACCAGACCCTTCCTGGGGCCGACTATCATCTGAACGACCCCGTTGAATATTGGAGGCACGGAGCCGAACTGAATAAGGTAGCCTTTTTCTACTGTGTGCAGGACCCATCGAGATACATTTGGCAGTAGTTTCCATGCTGCTAAATAATCTACTAAGGGAATCAGTCTCTCGAGACTGACTTCTGGTGTAAGTGGCCCCCGGAGGGGCGGCAAGTGTCTCAGCCCCGATACGCGCATAGGCGGAAAATACTGAGAGCGATGCTAGAGGGCGCTGAGGCAAGACGGGCACCTTGTACTGCGGTTTGTACCGCTCTACCCCAGCTGAGGCTGCCCTCTGAAACCCTGGGCTTTTGGCGTCAGGGTTTCTTGACCGAGGACTTCTTAGCTTCAATAACTGCCCTGAGATCTTGCTTGGGCTTAGAAGTCCTCGGCCGACGCTCTGTGTTTTGGCCTCGCGATAGAAGGGGCTAGGATGCGGCCAGGTCATCTCCCGCCTAGATGCCCCAAGGGAGTGACAAGGGAGGAACTTATGGAATGCTGCCGCTTGTTTGCGGGCCCCCTGAAACCTGTCGAAGACAGAATTGACTGCATAGCCAAAAAGGCCAGTCGGCTGAATCGGGGCGTCCATGAGGCAGACCCTGTCCCGCTCTTTCATGTCAGACAGGGTTAACCATAAGTGCCTCTCCGTGGGACAGATCAGCGGTCCTTCTCAGCTCTGAAATATCGTGGGACTTGATCTCCTCTCCCTCACCTAGCTCCTTAGGCAGGTCGGCTTGGTACGCCTGTAACACCGCCATGGTGTGCAGACACGCACCAGCCTGACCTGCAGCTGCATAACCTTTGCCCACCAAAGCCGATGTTGTTCTGAGTGGCTTTGAGAGCAATGCAGGGGCCTTTAGAGACGATGCCGCACCAGGGGACAGATAGCTTGCGAGCATCTGTTCCACACGGGGCATCGCTCTATAACCGTGCTCTCCCATCCCCACCACATTTCCGTAATAGTCAGACGAGGGGATGTAGAGGCGGGCCGAGAATGAACATTTCCACAACCTGGCGATCTCTTCGTGCAGGTCGGGAAAAAATGGCAGGCCCCGGCTGGGAGGTGGCTGAGTCGGCACAGGAAGCGTTCGTCAAGCTTGCTTCTCTGCAGTTCAGTTGTTTTCTCGGTGGGCCAATCGATGCTTAACTTGGCAACTGCGCGAGTAACTACCTCCAAGAGCTCCTCATATTGCGGCGAGTGGGGTGGCGAATCCCTGTCAATCGACTCCATGTCAACCTCCTCGGAGGAAGAGAGGCGGAGCATCGACACCTCTTCCTGAGTGGAAGGAACCGCTGAGCGTGCTTCCGACTCTCGGGATTGGGTGCCGGATCTGGCAGGAGTGGAAGGTGATAGGGACTCGCCCGTCTCCATTCCCTCCACCAGATCCACTTGCGAACCCCACGAGTGCAGCCGCCATTCTGCCTCGGCAGAAGCAGGACCAACACCGCGGGGAATGCTGGCGAAACCCCCCCCCCTCCCAAAGAGGGCCCTCTGGGAACGAAGCAGCCGCACCGACATACGCTCACAGTGCGGGCAGTCGGCCCCCTCGAGAGCCGACTCAGCATGCTTCGAACCAAGGCAAACCACGCACAGGCTGTGTGTATCCCCACCCATTATATATCTCGGGCAGGGAGGAACACACAACCTATAACGCGATTTGTAATCACCATCAGAGTGCTTAACTTTCGCCTTGCTTTATGGCATGTCTAGGAGCTCTTAACTGGACAGACAACAGTAAATAAGACTCACAAGACAAACAAGTGACATTCACACACAGAGCGCTTGCTGAAAGACGCGAAGCTGACGCCAGCTGCGTGGCACGTGCTTTTATAGCTTCCTGGTCGCTTACGTCACCCCGTCGGTGACGTCACGCTCTTCCATTGGACTGATTAGACATGATATTCAGAGTCGCTCATGCTGGGCGCATTCCCCAAAGCGCATATGACGCAGCTCGAGTTCCTGAAGAGGAACCAAAAACAAACATCAAAATCAACATTAAAATGTGTCACTAAGCACAAAATGAAGCTTTGTCCATGGTCCTCCCAGTCCTCTGACCTGAACCCAGTAGAAAATGAGTGGAGTGAACTGAAGAGAAGAAGAACCAACATGAAGCTGTGAATCTGAAGGATCTGGAGAGATCCTGTATGAAGGAATGGTCTCTGATCTCTTATCATGCATTCTCCAAACTCATCAGGCACTATAGGAGAAAACTCAGACCTGTTAACTTGGGAAAAGTATGTTGCAATAATTGGGTGCCAATAATTGTGGCCAACATTTTTTGAATGAAAGATCAAAAGGGCACTGTACATTTAAAGAAACCCTCTTTCGGATATCTCAGGCAATTAGAGCTCATTACTTTTGGGGTCGTTTTTAATTGATGAACGCTGATGGATCATTTGTTTCCCACAGAAACCATTAAAAGGTAATTTCAGCGAGCCAGTGATTTCCTATATGAGCATCCAGCGATGACTAGACTGATACCATATAGCTGCAAGTGACAGAGAGATATCAGACTTAGGTTCTGGACAGGTGGAAACAAACACTTTAAAAGCCATTGAGCTCTGTCACTGCAGCAGATGCTGTCGGCGATGAGAAATCCCCTTAGTTATAGAAATATTGCATCAGGATTAAGTTATTTGTAAAGGTTGCCTTGACACAATTTTGTTTTTACATGCATGACACCTCCCACCATGAGGTATCATGGCAAGTCTCCACCACAGAATAAAAGGGCAATTGCAACTTTTTATCTCACAATTCTGACCTTTATTTCTCATAATTGTGAGTTTATATCCCATAAATTTGAGTCAACTTTTCACAGTTGCCTGCAAATGTCTTTTTATTTATTTATTTATTTTTTTTGGAATTGTGTGTTTATGTCTTGGAGTTCAGAATTTCTATTTCAGAATTGAGAATTTATATGCAAAATTCTTGCTTTATTTCTCGCTAATAAAAAATGTATATCTAAGTCATAGTTCTCCCTTTTTTATTTCAGAAGTGATTGAGAGTTTATATCTCACAAATCATTTTTATTTATTTATTTTTTTTGTTTAGAACTGCATGTTAATAACACATTTCTTTCTTTCTTGTTATTCCAAGTTTATATCTCACAATAATGACTGCATTTAATAAGCCTATTGTTCTATTTTTTCCCCCAATACATTCACAAGATGAATATTTTATAAACGAAATGTTTTTAGTGATCCAAAAAGATCCTTCCGTCCATGAAATTACTGTAGGTCTGGATTGCAAGGTGTTAACTCAAAACTGTGAGATATTAAATCAGAATTGCAATAAATAGAGTCAGAATTATGAAATAAAGAGGCGAAATGATATTTTGACATGACGTTTTTTTTTTTTTTTTTTTTTTTTTTTTTTTTACTGTGGCAAACACAGGCTTGCATAGATGTTGGGTCCCGATGTGAATGATGTAATTTGTGACATCCATTTCTTATCATGGCAATGGTTAACACTCCCACAAAAAAATAAAAAAATAAAAAAATAATAATAATAATAAAACAAACAAACACCACTTACCTCTGCATTGAAGCAAAAGGCAGAAAAATGATCATCTCTTTCATTCTCTCCCTCCATCCATTCTCTTCCATCATCTCCTCATGAACTACAATTACTCCTAATAAATCCTGTTAAGCAATAAATGCCCTGTGTTAAGCCAAAGTGATACACTGAATACAGTGTAAGGTTTAATGGCACCAGTATAAGCAAGTCTTTAGAAGGGTTGGGTAAACTATTCTTGGCTCGCAGGTCAACGATCCCTTCAAGAAATAACACTCTTCCAATTACAGGAATAAATGCAAGTTCAGCCAGTTTCAGAATTATTTCATAATTCAAAAAATATATATACTATATTCAACAAAATGTAGTATCACTAAATTGCAAGTGTAAGAATAAGCGTTGAATTAAATATTGCCTGTACTCTGAATAAGGACCGATAATCAGTTAAACATTTTTTGAGATCTGTGTGTGACCGGGTGAATTCTGGGTTTTCTGGGTAGCTTAAATCAAACATCCAGAACCACGTAATCTCTGCACCATTTCGACAAACCACTGGGATTAAGAAAATTACTCCAATGAAACATCCATATGGCATTACAACAGAAGAATTCAGAAATTAGCTGTTGTTTTCCATCAGATCTCCGTCTGTGGACAAACTTAACTGTAACACCTTTTCCAAGAAATTCCTAACAGGAGGTTTTCACAGAACTAAACAGGTACATAAACATTGGTCTCGTGTTCAGATCAGTCATAGGACACTGTACACGTAGGGAAAATATAGAGGCTTTTTGCATTTATGAATTAGTTTGGAAACATCTGAAAAACTGAGGATGAAATCTAAAGGATGGGATATTTATGCGTGAGACAGGCACAGTTAAAACAAGTTGTTAAAAGCAAATGGACAGGTGAAAGGTCAAAGTATTCATGGATGTTGGTCAGTCGTAATCCCACTTTTATCAGTTTGCTGGTGGTTACAGGACAGCAGAGGAGAGAGAAGAAAAGTGTCATTTTTACAATGTGGCATTTAAAGAGATAGCCATCAATGACCTCCACGAGACATCAGGGACTATAAATGTCGGCGTCACTAAGGGTTAATGTGAAAGGCCTTTACAGAGTATCACCTGCAACACACACACTAACTCACACACACACACAATGACTATTTGCACAAAAACTGCCAAACAGGTGCATGTGTTCAGGAAACACAATCAATTCCCCTTCTCCGAATTTTCCCTCTTCTTGGGAAACCCCCATAATTTCAGGAAGGGTTAACAGTATTTTTGTGTACGCACTGTTTATGTATTTGTGTGTGTGTGTGTGTGTGTGTGTGTGTGTGTCTAGCAAGCATAACACTGACACAGTCTCACACCCACACACATGGACTCACATGGAACTGTATATAAACTGACCAATGAGCTCAGGATGAAGATATTCACATATTTTTTACACTCATATTGATTTTGTGGAATGATGTGGCACATGTGCACACATTTTTCTTGCACACATACACACACACACACAAACATATACAGACCAAAGTCCTCAGAATAAAAGTTAGATCAATACATCAATTAAAATTTTTGTTCAAAACATGAGCTTGTTCTCTTGTGTGTGTGTGTGTGTGTGTGTGCATGGTGTGACAGCATAATAATGTTGTGTTGTAATAAGGAACAGAAGAGAGAAAATGGCTGTCTGACCACACAAACACACAGCTTTTCTTTCTTCTCGACCTTTTTTTTTGTAATGATGGTCATGCCGCTCATGACAATCACATTATGTCTAATGTAAAAGACAGCACCATAACCAAAACCATTACATTCCCATTCAGACATCATAAATGTTTCATCTAAAGCCTGAATGACTTACTTCAAGCTTTTGCTTTTGAAAAGTGTACAAATCAATGGACAAGACTACTGTGACAGATAAAAACACAGTCAGAAACAGCAGCAGGAAATCATGAATTTCATTTTGGGGAGAAGTATCCCTTTAAATGTTCTTTTTTTTCCCCCATCCTTGTCCATTCATTTTCCATACACTGCTGAGTTTCTTGGCCAAAAAAAAAAAAAAAAAATGATTGAATCAATACATACATACATACATACTACGGAAGTCAATGGGCACCAGAAACTATTTGGTTACCAATATCTTTCAAAGTGTCTATCAAAATATCTCTTGCATTGCTGGACAGTGCTAGCTATTAATTTACATAATGGATGGTTTAACTGTGGAACATCAAAAAGAAAAGAAATCCAGCTTTTTTCACAATGGATTATCATTGTCTTATTAAGCAAAAAATAAATGCATAAGTATATCCAATATATATATATATATATATATATATATATATATATATATATATATATATATGAATGAAATGAAATGAATGATAGATAGCTTGTAAATGTCAAAAAATAAATGAATGTTGCTATAAGGTGATGACCTTTATTATTTTAATTAGACGGTTGATTTAAAGTGGACATTTATGTTATTTACACTGGAAGAAAAATGTTTATTTTTATTTTCATTCATTCATTTCATTTCATTTATTTATTTAGCACAAATAAAAGTAACAGACATTGGCCACAGTGCTTTACAGAATATAAAACTAAGATATGAATAAGAAAGAAAGCAATAAGGCATACAAAAATTAAATTGCTGAAAGCTTGGGCCTGAAGAGAAGACTTTACTGTATTTTGACTGTAACAGATTCTTTAGCAAAGTACTTACATATCTAATAACATCATTCTTATTGGCTGTGAACTCATTAATTGGCTCATTGCTTCATTGCTACATTAGATCTCTGCTGTAATTGCTTCCTCCTATTGATTTTAGAGCAGAACAGCTTACTGGTTTGCAGAAAAACTGTTAGATCTGTTCACCCGTTTTCTGTTTAACACATTTTACCAACCATCTTTCTCTCCTCAGAGGAGCCTCCTCTTCTGATTGTCTTTAGATCCAATTAAAAACTTAATGAAATCAATTACATGATGTAATTAGGCAGCAGTGCATGATTACAGCAGTGACATATCTGAAGACCCCAAAACTTGACGTGAGGTGCTGCTGTCACTTAGATCATATTGTCTGGCTGTTCAAAAGCACACACTCGAAGATGGATGGTAGGCACTAACAAAAACATCTCATTCTGTACACTCAATGAGCAATTACCTGATCATGGAAAACAATCGCATGCCTTCTTTTTTTCCTCTAATTTCATTTCATATCATTCAGAAAGTTCTTTTAAGTCCCATCTGAATGTTATGCAGAGCTCTCTCTCTATCACTCAACCCACAATCCTCTTTCCACCCCTCCTCCATCTCCCTCCTGTATTCCACAAATCCAGGCAGGCAGGGTCTATGTCTGCCCCGTGAATGAATCAATATTTTCTTTTCAACACTGTCTCAATTTTCAATTAAAGATGAGTACAATTTCTCCAGACCGCTCTGAGGTGCCGTCAATCACAAGGCCCCTGCTGGCCCTCCTCCAGCACATCTGTCTGTCCCGCTTTTTATGATCGTTATTCTTTTCAAGGCATGCTTTAAAAAAAAAAAAAAAAAAAACATACACACAAACAATCCATTATATTATATGAATGAACACCCAAACAGGCCATAAAAGGATAAGCCACTATAACAAACCATGATAAAACTACAGTTTTATGAGCTGCCAGAATGAATGTGTTAATGTAACCACTGGGGGACATAAACATACTTTTAAATACTTCAAATTCTGTCAATGTGATGGGTTTTATGATATATTTAGCTGTTGAAAATATTAATAATGACATAACATTATTAAATAATAAGCATAATTGTTATTTTTTTTAATTAAGTTTTAAAATGATTTTCTTACAGTTAGTGTCTTTGGTTTAAACAGCAGTGTAGCAAAACTGGTCAGAATTCTTTTACGCTTTTCAAAAATTATATTGCTAGATATATATTTTAGCTACACACACACACACACACACACACACACAGACACACACACACACACACACACATATATATTAGTAAAATAGAATTAACACAAAATAATACACACTGTATTAAAATTTTTTAATGAATATTTAAATCATGGAATGAATGGATGTCTTCGTGTGTGTGTGTGTGTGTGTGTGTGTGCTCTTGTTTTTGTGACATATCAGGACACTACTCTGTATAATGACATGGGCATGACACAGGAATTACAATAGGGTGACTTATGAGGACATTCATTATCCAAAACGCTTATAAATCATACAGAATGAGTTTTTTTTTTTTTTTTGAGAAAGTAAAAATGCACAAAAGAAAGTAAAAATGTTTCCTGTGAGGGCTAGGGTTGGTGTAGGGCCATAGAATATACAGTTTTTACAGTATAAAAACCATTACGCATATGGGAAGTCCCCACTTTTCACAAAAACAAACATGTGTGTGTGTTACAGTGTGTGTGTGTGTTACTGTGTGTGTGTGTGTGTGTGTGTACTGGTATATATGGTTTATGAGGACATGAATGTGTATAATGACATGGGTACTACAACGTAAACGTGGTTTATGAGGACACAAGTAAAAACAGAAGGTTTTAAAAACATACAAAACTGTCTTTTAGGAAGTTCAAAGATTGCCAGTAGTTTTCTGTAAGGGGTAGGTTTAGGTGTAGGGTTGCTGTAGGACTGAGTGAATCTGGTATTTGGTTGATCGACAACTTTAGTGGCAACTGGCAAGCCAGCAGCTCTTTCTTTTTTAGCATGCTGTAAATCGTCAGCAGCTTTGGAGAAGCACTGCCGAGGTCTTCGATAATTAAACTAATTAACAGAGCGATTAGCACGGTGTGATGGTGCTGACAGAGCATGGGCAGGAGCGATGATGGTGAAGACTGGCAGTAGCAGAACCACCAGAGAGAGGTATAAAGAGCTTTAATAAGCAAGGGTTAGTGTTAGTGTTAGCAAAGGGAAATCCAATACACAAAACTCACATACATTAGAAAAAGAGGCCTTTTGTTGGCCTGAAGTGTGTCTATATGCCTGGGACTGGACTGGGTTGTTACAAATACAGTAACACATTTCCCTAATGTTGTGAGTCCTTATTTTAAATAGTTGTTATCCATACAACATAAGATGTAAAGATGTGTGAAAACATGAATCAGTAGGTAGTTTATTAAATATAGTTTGTGACGGCTGTATTGTTTCATTGGTAATTGCCTGAGTGTGTTGTTGTTCATGTTTCCCGTAAGGCCTTCTACTGGTACAAGTCACTCTGAATGATTTTTACATGCCTCCATCATTCTATTGTTTACAGATAAAGGCCTGTGTTGGATCCTATTTCCAAAAACAAAGGTTCTGATCAATTCTGGAGTCTAAACAGAACAGGGTGCGCACAATCTAACAGGCCTCTTGATTGGTCAGTCGGTCAAGTCTTGAGTTAGTGACAGCTACACGGGAGATATACCGACTTAGTAATAAACTATTTAAATCCTCTCACAACTATCAGTCCAGTCACTCCCTACAGGTGAAGAAAACTTAAGAATTTTGCTTTGATTGATACAGCCAGATCGTCCAACCCACAACAAACACGATTACAAATGAATAAAACACATCACTTGAAGTTCACTCGCTTGCAATGGAACACTTATTTTATAAAAGGTGATACACATTAGAGCTGATTAAATTTTCTCACTATAAGTTGTCTATGAAATATATTTTCAGCAATCTATATCTAATGCTGGTCACCATAAGCTTAGGGGACCCTTATAACTGGCCTAAAAGGGCTTCAATTGAGCATGTGCAGGCAAACTCTGTTCTACACTTACAGCTTATTAGTGACGGGAACTGTGGCACATCTCTTGGGAAGATAAACGCTAAACTACTCCTCCACACATCTGTCCCTCAAAAAGCAGGGGCTTCTGGCCTTTACAGAGCCAGGGAGTCAGAATCACAGCCAACCCAAGGATAAATATTTAGTTTCTGATTGACAAAAAAAAAAAAGAAACAGCTAATATTATTTTATGCTGTCCTTGTTACATGTTGTTACATGTACTTGCTATAGTAATACTATTGTAATAATAACTATAGTTTGTGTAACTATAGTAAATTATGCATATATAAATGCAACTAAACCTAAAGGCGGGCGCACATGGTGCAATTTTTGCTGTCATACGAGTTCGCATGAGATTTTTTTCAATCGTATGGAAATCGCGTATTCTCGTATGGTCGCGGCTCGTATCATTTGCGATGAATTACGAGCCGAGCAGAGTGGCTTACGAGCACTTCCCGACCTCCCGATCATTTTTAAACATGTCGGTTTGAATTCGTGACATTGGTGCGGTTGAACGAGCCGATTTGTTTATTTATCTGAAGTTGACCAATCACGAACTAGGAAAACCACAGAAGAAGAAAGACGAAGACGGCAGCGCCACGGCGAACCAGGAGGATAAACTTGCTGAACTCTCTTTCTCTCACACACACACACACACACACACGCATATGTAGTTTATGGGGACTCTCCATAGACGTAACGCTATTCTATACTGTATATCCCCATACACTACCTCTATCCATCACGGAAGATGCATGTTTAAAATTTCTATTAAATACCGTATAGTATTTTTTAAAGCCATTTGGTTTATGAGGGCACAGGAATTATCCTCACAAACCATGTTTACATTGAATCTGCATCTGCAGCAGAGTCGAACGCGTCTATCAACTTCGTGCGATTGCTTCTGGAATTCACGGGTTGTAAAATCGTGTCGTATATCATCTCGTCCATACGATTTTCAGATAAACTCACTCGTGCCGTGTGCGTGAACATACGATCTTCCGACCATCCGAATTCGCACCGTGTACACCCGCCTTAAAGCAAAACGCTTATCATAACCCTAACCATATATTTCATTATTTTCTCTTTCATGCAAAGCTGCAATTTACAGTAGCCATTACTCCAGTTTTCAGTGTCATGTGTTCCTTCTAATAATCCAAGAAATTATTATAATATGCTGAGTTGGTGCTCAAGAAAACTCTTTATTATGATAATAATAATAATTATTATTAATATTACAGTTTTTCCAGGTTTCTGTGAATATAAGGTTTAAAAGAACATATCATACAAATCTATCTTTTAAAACTTTATATACTATTTTTATCAATATTTCTTTCAAAAATAAAATAAAATAAAATAAAAATTAATAAAATAAAATAAAAAATGTGTACTGCCCCCAAACTTTTGAATTGTAGTGTAACGATTAATAAAATACATTCAATTATTCTATTATTAATTTACTCAGTTTTCAACTATGCTTTGTAAAGCGTTTGTTAGAAACATATAAATGCCGTGTAAATGTAGGTTTTACATGTTTCTAATATATCTTT
The DNA here is from genome assembly GCF_003368295.1 of Carassius auratus. Taxonomy (NCBI): domain Eukaryota; kingdom Metazoa; phylum Chordata; class Actinopteri; order Cypriniformes; family Cyprinidae; genus Carassius; species Carassius auratus. The sequence continues at coordinate 51,443 of NW_020524790.1, read as the reverse complement.
TCAACAAACCCAGGACTGAAAACCCAGGGTCCGCAGGAAAACCAGGCCCTTGTCATTTCCTGCAGATTTCATTAGCTTTGTGCACGAGCTTGTATGTGTGTGAACTTTGTTTGTGTGCTTCACTGCTGGTGTATTGATTTCTTTTTGTTTTCGGCTGAAGTGAGTTTACCTGTTTGTGCTGCCCATTTGGGTGACTGTACATGGACTCTGTGTGTTTGTTTGTCAATTAGATTGTGGTTGGGAGAAGATGGAGTGTTTTCAGTACAGTTGGAAAGCACCTCACTTTTCTTCCCCAGGCATTTACAGGTAATCTGACATTTTCAGGTAATCTCCTGCAAACACACTTGCAGTTAACTGCTCCTTAGGGAGCGATGGGTCTGAGAATGAGAAAAGGGCTATTTCTGTTCAGAGCGACTAACACGGGGTGGGGCAAATTTATAACAAAGGTGATCGAGAGAGGCTGAAGACCCTTATGTCTGAAGAGGCCAGGAGGGCCAGGGTGGCCCGGACCATTATTACCACAGCATCAAGGGACAATTTGAGAGCAATTACACCCCAAGACCATATCTCTCTAGCCTACCCCCACACAGCTATAATGGAAGACCTTTCAACCTGCACAAAATGGCCTCCTAGCCATTCTCATGAAAACAGAAGTAAATCAGAAGAAAGTACGCTGCTCCAAAGCTAGTGGCCTGATGTAGCGTGCGCATGTGTGTGCGCGTGTTTGTGATTGCAGGGGATAATTGGAGAATGCTGAACCGAGATGGATTGATCAGTTTGACTGGTCACATATTGAATATGGTGGTAAAATGGTGTGTTGGGGGACATCGGGATTGATTTTGTGAGGCTGTCAGTTGCTTTCTGAGTGTTTGACTGGGATATATTGGCCAAAAGGCTGCAGGGAGAACTAATCAAACCTGTGAAGGAAATCAGATCACGACATCTCTTAAATGATCTCACCTGTTTGCTGCATGTTCTGAACAAACGTCTGTAGCACGCTGTAATGGCTTACTCTCAGTGTCAAAGTGGACATACTGGTCTTATGCTGCTGTCTGAAAAGATTACAAGTTGATAGTTTCAACGATTGCTTGCCACTCAAGCTGAAATCTATGCTTTCATAAAGGCAATTATTGACAATTACCTGAGGTGTTTCAAACCCTTGCAAAATGGGCATTTAAAAAGGTTCATGACTCCAGAAAAGCAATGGTCAATCGAGAAACACAAAAAAGAAGAAATAGTAAAGCTACTTTTGTCTGCTACACAAGCCAACAAAAAGTAGCAAAGAGCATTCAATTAGCTAAGAAGCTAAAGCAGCTAAGAGCTGTTTGCTAACAGCAACTACTTAATAGTTTGAAATGTTGTTTAAAGGAACACTCTGACTTTTTGGGACTTTAGCTTATTCACAGTATCCCCCAGAGTTAGATAAGAGATTTTCATTTCTGTGCGTTCTGTAAGTGTTATTAGACCAGTGGTGTCAAAAGTATTGGCATTCATTACTCAAGTAGAAGTATAGATACTAGGGTTTAAAAAGACTTTTGTAGAAGTTGAAGTATCAACTCAAGCTTTTTACTCAAGTAAAAGTGTAAAAGTAATGGTTTAAAAAACTACTTAAAGTATAAAAGTAAAAGTAATGTAAGGAAAAAAAATGCCATTAAGAACAAAAGCTTGGGCCGTGCCACAAGGGCCTATTGTGCACTACCCCACCTCCTCAAAAAAAAAAAATTCTAAAGGCCATAATGACTATAATGTTATATTAAAATGTTCATGTTGAAAAATTTGGGAGGCACTAGGCTACCTGTTTCAGCCACATATATGCCCATTGAAAATGAACTCATTTTAGTACAATGCAAGTACATTAAAGAGCTAGAGATATGATGACTAGTTGCCAATAAGTATTGTTATGGTGCAAAAAGTCAAACTTCAGAGGCATGTCATCAATAACCTTGAATGGAATGTAAATGTACATCCAAGCTTAGCTGCAGGACTCTGTGAGGGCAATGGACAAGAACATTGGTGCAGGCTAAAAACAATTACTCTTGTGTGGTTGACTATTTACAATAAACATTATAGTGCTGTCAAAATGAATGATTAATCTAAGTGATTATTCAAAAACTAAAAATGAAAAATAACTCATAATCCTGACACCTTCTTGATTGATAGCTTCTTGTATTTGGTACATATGTCTGCTATGTCCAGTGTTCGGGGGGTAATGAGTTACAAAGTTGATATAGAGCTTCACAGTCCCACCCACAGCCCGAGAGAGCTCTGGTGCCGGAAGTAAATTTCCCATTCATTTCTCCCATTCACTTTCGGAAAAATCTGTATCTAAAGAGTTTTAGAGCATGTGTGAGGATAACCAGCTACGGCTGAACTCATAAGCATATAACATATCATTTCAAGTGAAAAAATTAAGACAAAATCCAAAAAAAGTCAAAGGTACAAGACTGTGTACATATTTTCATTTCGAGCGCAGGAACTACTCATCCCATAAACCACCGCGCCCCATTGAATTCGACTGAAGCCACAACTGCGAACGAGGCAACGAGCCTTTTGAGTGACATCCAAATCTGATGACGGCTGCTCGCGCAAACTTTTTCCTCCAGTGAATTTTGTTTTATATAGTGAATGTGCAGTAATAGCAGTTCTTTCAGTATTAATCGTGTAAATAAATAGTGTTTTATATATGTATTGTGTATTGATTTTTATTTTATCATCGTGTATTTTATATTGTGTGCGTGTGTGAAAGTGGTCAACGATAACGTCAGCAACGGTGCAGTGCTTTGTATCTGACTGCAATCACTGCTCAGTTGTCAACACATGTCGTTGCCATTACACCAATGTTCAGTAAATGCACAAAAAGGTATGTCTAGGCTAAATATTGTTTTGACAGTGGCATTATAAAATGCTTGATATGACTCATTTCATATGGAGGCCTAGCTAAAGTGGACGATAATGCTAACTAAAGTTACCAACCTCCCTGCCAAACTCTCAATGGCAGCCAAGGAGATCATGATTGCACTGATAAGTCTACCGTGCAAAAACGCAATACAGGTTTTTATTTTATTTTATTTTTTTATTAATGATCTTCAGTCTTCACGGACCTTCGAGGGGTTTAACCAGACGGTTATACGAGCTCCACCAATCAGATGCATCACTGTGGGATTGTTCGGGATTGTGGGTAATGAAGTACTTAGCCAAGACATAGCGAATAAAAGGCATTTAGATCAAAACAAGGTTAGTGCCCCCATGATCTTTTTACGTTTATATGAGCATATACTGTTGCTTAGTACAGCCGTAGCTGGTTTTAAGTCTACCATGTATGGTTACGTTTTAATGGCTTATACCCCAAATGTCAATGCAGAAATTGCATTGAATTTTTAGTTCCGGCACCAGCTGTGGGTGGGACTGTGATGCTCTATAGCCTAGATATCACAACATTGTCATTTGCGTCATTAATCGCAAACGATAATTTATTAAAACTTCTCACTACCCAACTACCTACAGTAGCTTAATTTGTGGAGGACGAAAAGAAAGCACCCATTTGGCAAATGAGCCAGTAGTGAGAAATAAATAATAACTTTTAAGTAGGGTCCAGTGCCTTTTCGATACTTTTAAAATGGTACTGGCGCCTCAACGTGCCTGAACCGATACTTAAAAAAAAAAAAAAAAAGAACTACAAAAAAAACTATGGATAACATTAAAGAACATTACAAATATTTAAAATAAATCCATAGCTTTCACCTTGGATGCTCTCATTTCCCAAGTTGTGCTTCCCTTAATCTAAGGCTAATAAATGTATTTCACAATCTGGGTCATTATTTAATACAAAACCACACATAATGTTTCTACTGTATATCTGTCACTCACTCTGATATTTAGTTAAGATGAGTGCTGTCTGTCACTGTCTTTAATCAGTTCTGTGAATTACTGTATGCTCATTCTTTATAAAGTAGCAACAATCTCGTTTTTAAAATACAGTACTGTGCAAAAGTCTTATGGAAAAGAAAGAATAGTGTTTCCCCCCCAAAAAAGGGTTTTAAGCCAGTTATTTATATCTTTTGCTGCAATGTGTCAGTAGGACAGTAGTTTGCCATTAATTTTAATAATAATCTAGTGTGATTTTGAATGCACAAGCAGTTTGACGATGGCAAAATTAATGTTTGGAATTGTAAACTGATATTTTATACTGACAGTGACACTCTACAGCAAAATATATAAATAACTGGCCGAACACCATTCTTTTAAGTGAAAATACTGCCTAAGACTTTTGCACAGTAGTGTATGTACGTATGATTAAATGAAGTATATTTAAATAAGTGTAAGGAAACAGCTGTTTCGTGATTAGCGGTGACAAGCGAAAACTTTACACTAGATGAGAAACCGACTGATCGTGACCTTTTGTAAACTGTATTTATGACAAAGAACTTCACAGATACAGATATTCTAACAATCTATCGGTAAACACACACCTTGTGTCCTCTGTCTCTGTTTGAGCTCGCGCTGCTCCACCGTGGTCGGCGGATTGAAGAGCGCGCTGAAAGACGGGAGGAGACCGGACTGACGCCGGTTTCATTTGAAATTTAAGCGGACTGACTCTGAGGCGATCGGATACTACTGGTTCCAACCTACTTTTAAGAAATATATTTTTTGATAAACGAACCCAAAACTGTCTATGCAGTGTGATGTGACTTGTGTCATGTGCAAGTGTGATGGATCGCGTATGGACCAATAGGGTGTCGGAATGGTATATGTGTATACTTCTCATCCAACCACAATCAAATTCACTCCATCCTGATGGCGCGATTTATCTGGATAGGGTTTTTTTCTTTCTCTCTCTCTGAACGATAACAATTCGGAATGAAATAGCAGTAACGAAGCTATTTTTTTAAATGTAAGGAGTAGAAAGTACAGATACTTGCGTGAAAATGTAAGGAGTAGAAGTAAAAAGTCGGCTGAAAAATAATTACTCAAGTAAAGTATAGATACCCCAAATTTCTACTTAAGTACAGTAACGAAGTATTTGTACTTCGTTACTTGACACCTCTGTATTAGACGCACCCACCGCTAGCCTAGCTTAGCACAAAGACTGGATGTAAATGGATAACGGTAGCATAGTAATCCCAATAAGTGACAAAATAATGCAAACATTTTCCTATTTACATGTTGTGATCTGTATAGTCACAGCGTGTACAAATAACAAGGCTATATGAGACAGAGACTATTTTTAATCGTATAAATACTGGGAACTATATTCTCACTAGGCGTAGGAGCACAGCTAACGTTACTTGGCGGAGTGATTGTTGATGGTTCCGTAAACAAAACAAATGTGACTAACTAGCTAGACGTGACTCCTGATCATGGCTGACTTCGAGGAATTGTCAGACTCAGAGGAATTTTACTGTGTATCAAACCACATACAGACCCACATACAGACATCAGAAACTAAGTATGTAGTGAATAAAGTTAATCACTCAAATGGAAAGGTGAAACAAACTACAAAATGTAATCATTTTGAATTCAGATGCAATTAAAATAATTTTGTTTGTGTGTGTATGTGTGTGTGTGTGTGTGTGTGTGTTATTTTGCTTTATTTATGCTACTTACATGTTATGTTTGACTTAAATGCATGACGTCATAATTATGAACACCCAACTCTGAGTTTTCACTTTCCACATGCACTTGAAGACAGCATGAAATTCCACATCGGGACTCAATTTAGTGAAACATTTTTAGAATCAGTTAGTTACAGTTAGTAACTGTCTAAATGAACTGATTCATTGATATGACAGTTATTTAGGACCAAGCAATCCACTAAAATCAATGAAACTTGTACGCTATACAAAAGGAAAATATCCTTTTTAGATAAAAGCTCTAAATACTTTAGGAAAATGAATAGCTGGGTGATTTTGACTCCTAATGAGCTTTAAGTCACAGGGTCTATGTGTCAGCGCAGCCGCTATATGGCAACCAGTTTAACCCTTTGTCTGTTTTGCCGCTTATGTTCTTAAAGTATTATCCCACAATGCTGTAGGGGTGAAGGATGAGGGTTTTAGCATTGTGTGTGTGTGATATAGAATGATATAACGGTCAGGTGTAGGGGAAAGGGTAACCACAGGTCAGTGTGGTATTAGCAGTGGGTTTAACATGCTTTCCCTCTCTCCCTCTACCTTAACGGCTCCACCCAGCCTGCTCTTCGCCTGGGTATCTAATGGTGGCCTTGAGTGATTATATTGATTTCTTTCCTGAGGATTTCCTGTTTGTAAAGCCCCCCTTTTTCCACTTTTCCCAATTGTCATTATGTGCCGTCCATCACATGCAGCATTCCCTGCGTTTCACACTTTACCAGGGACATGGACCCAACAATCTATAAACAGGTGCGTGGGGGCACATTATAAACCTTATCAGCTTGAATATTAATTTAGCTGATGTAATGCTTGTCCAGTGCTCACTGAGTTGAAGGTGCGCTGATAGGATTAGCTTTTACCAACTATGTGTTTTATTCAGCTCAGTGCTAAGGTTTCATAAGCCTCTGTTCAGTCTTAAACTAACTGTTTTATGTAGTTCTTTCCATGTGAGATCAAATAAATACATTTAATTTCTGTTGTATCCATCTTATTTTTCAAAGAGGAAGTGCACTATTAACTGTGAATTTCCAATTCATAAGACTCTAAAAATAACTATGGTAAAACTATTTGCACTACAAACCAGTGTCGATGATTATGATGGTTTATTAAAATAAGCTAACAAGTAGCGATTTGCAACATCAGGAAGTTTCATGAACTGTTTTTGTATGTGTAAAATAACTGGAAGTAAATGGAACATTCAGCCAAGTATGGTGACCCATACTCAGAATTCGTGCTCTGCATTTAACCCATCCTAGGTGCACAAACACACAGCGCAGTGAACACACACACACACACATGATGACACAGGAAGCCTTGCAAGTTGAAAATGGCTGTGCTTCTCATTATTCTTCAATATTCTTCACTTCTAAGTGAAGTGTCTGCTAAATGAATACATTTAAATGTGATTGGGATTAGGATTGAATGCCCTTTCTAATATTAAGGGTCAATTTCCAATAGCTTTCCACAGCAGTAAATTAGGTTTATACCTTGATACAGCTCAACTCACATGCAGAATGCCACAAGATGAGAAACCTCCCACTGAGATCAGCTTGAACAGAACAAGTTAATATATTATACAGGCACAGAATATGTTAATAACATGTGGAAAAAGAAGCAATTACATTATCTCAGAATCTCAGAATCTGAGCAGTCATTACACATCCACAACACTCAACAGTGGAGACCTAAACAGCTTCGTATTGACTGTGAACTGTGAATGTGTGAGGTTGTGCTTGCTATAATGTCTATGCCATTTAAGGAAGGCTGTATGGACGGTCCACCAAACCTCTGAGGACATGCAGAGGTACTCATAAATAGATGAGGCCTCAAGCAACTGGGAACCTTAATTGCTGGTGACACTCAGGAGACTTCCTCCCAGCAGACGGTGTTCAGATAAGAAATGAAAATGACCGGAACAGGTGAGTGAAGCTCCTCTTATCTCTTGTATTCTGCAGACAGTCCTCTTCAGTTACAAAATCAGATTGCTTTTTTCCAGTAACTAGTAAAATAACGCATTACTTTTTTTTTTTTACAAGACAAAATCTGAGTTACTTTTTCAAATAAGTAATGCCATTTAACCCCCCCCCCACCTCCATTTATTGATTGAAAGCTCTCCTATCCCCATGTTCAGAGAAATCAGAAGTACAGTAAGATGTTACTTTAGTTCTAGACTAAATCTGAACATGCATGAATTCATCTTACTCACAAAAAAAGTTTTCCTCAAAATTAATAACATTTATAAAAACAAATCATAATATGATGCAAACCTGCAATAATTAAATGTTAAAGGGGGGGTGAAATGCTATTTCATGCATACTGAGTTTTTTACACTGTTAAAGAGTTGGATTCCCATGCTAAACATGGACAAAGTTTCAAAAATTAAGTTGTACGTTTGAAGGAGTATTTTTGTTCCAAAAATACCTCTTTCAGTTTGTCACAAGTTTCGGAAAGTTTTGTTCGAGTATGGCTCTGTGTGACGTTAGATGGAGAGGAATTTCCTTATATGGGTCCTGAGGCACTTCTGCCGGAAGAGCGCGCGCTCCTGTATAGCAGAGCACTGAGAGCACAACAGACTTCACTGATCAGAGCGAGAGCGTCGCCAAATGTCACAAAAGAAGTGTGTTTTTGGTTGCCAGGGCAAGACAACCCTGCACAGATTACCAAAAAAAACAGCATTAAGGGACCAGTGGATGGAGTTTATTTTTACAGAGCATCGACGGAGTTGTGCAAGTGTTTGTGTTTGTTCCCTGCATTTCGAAGATGCTTGTTTTACAAACAAGGCCAGGTTTGACAATGGATTTGCACATCGTTTATTTCTTAAGGATAATGCAGTCCCAACGAAAAAGGGTCACGATTGTGTGTTGGAACCGCAGGCGGTGAGTAAAACTGCTAACTTAGTGTTGTTAACTTAGCTATCTGCGTGTAAGCACATCAAGTAAACAACATGCGATGTTGTCATCAAACTGCACTTTCCACATGTACAGCTTAAAAAAAAAAAAAAAAAGACGACATAAAGTGGAACTTTTTTACAATCCCATTTTATGAAACAGCGTCTTTGCTGCTGACCTTCGGTGATCCAATTCAACCATACTGACACCTTTGTGAATATTTCTGTCCGAAGTACAAGCTCCTCTGTATGGTCGTAACATTCTTTTAATGTCTGCAGGTGTGGTTGTCTTGATTTTCCCATGACATCAGTGTGTTCTCAAGTGGCAAACCTAATCTTCTCATCGCAGAAACCGTGTTGTAAACATTGCTCATGAGGTGTACATTTAACCACTTAAGTGCAAATCACCCTGCTTCTTTGTTCCTGTGAATTGAGAGGAAACCTGAGAAATTCCCTTTGAGTTTCTGAATAAAACAAGGAAATACCTGTGAGAGCAGATCAAAGATGTGAACATGTTGATGGCATCAGGCTCACTAAACACCTACAGTACAGCCTTCTGAATAGAAGAGGCATCAAACTGGAAAAGCATTACATCGATGTTTTCTTTAGTATGTGTTTGATTTGAAAAGCTTGCATCAGTGAGGGTCAGACTATCACTCGTACAGCTCCACTTTAACCAGATAATGTCCCAGTTCCTCAAAAAGTTACAGAACAATTGGTTAATTTCATTTACTCGTCAAATCCAATTATTTAGTGACAAGCAAGTGTTCATTTTAAACCCTTTTACTTCAGCGGTCCAGACCCATTACAGCTCCTTTAGAAGATTTTTTAGGAAAGTCGACATGACATACTCATATAAAATTGCCACCTTTTATATTCAGGTGTGTGTCTGTCTGCACAATTATTTGTACTAGTTGTGCTCACTGAAATGAACTCAAGTGAACTGGATGGGGGTGGAGTTGTTTTTCTGCAGTTGTTTTGCACAGACACAATCTTAAAAAAAGACAAAAAAGTGAAATTGAAAGTGAAGTGACATGCAACCAAATATGGTGACCCATACTTGGAATGTTCTGCATTTAACCCCATCCAAAGTGCACACACACACACACACACCACGAACACACACCCAGAGCAGTGCGCAGCCATTTGTCCTGCGGTGCCTGGGGAGCAGTTTTGGGGTTCGGTGCCTTGCTCAAGGGCACCTCAGTTGTGATATTGAAGGTGGAGAGGGTGTTGTACATGCACTCCCCCCACCTATAATTCCTGCCAGATTTATTCAAACTCACAAGCTTTGGATTACAAGTCCAAATCTCTAACCATTAGGCCACAATTTCCCCAGTCCCCAAAAACATTCACTCCCATTCCTCTAAACAGAACATTCATCCGGGAGATAGAAGTGCATAAACACTTCTAAGCACTCAGACATATTTCATACTTGATTACACATATGCATTTCTCTGAAACTTTCCTCAGGTGGAAAACTATGACTGGTCTTCTAGTCATCATCCGCCACGTGCTTTGCATCTACTTCACTCTCAGTCCTGAAATGTCACATGGGCCACTGCTGGGGACTCACAGCTAGTCGCACACCTGATGCCCTTTAGCTGCATTCAAAGGTCAAAGCACCATCCTGAGAAATGTACTGTACACAAGAGTACTGAATTAAGGTGGAAACAGTACAGTGAGGGTCCAAAATGAACTACACAATCTGAGGGCAATTATATGAGACACCACAAGCATAGAGTAGCCTTCAATAATTCTCACTAAGGTCAATTTAATGGTCGAATGAACTGTACACTAACTTGACCTTATCTGGCCACCCCTGATCAAGGTGCCCTAAGCCTAAATTGAAGGCTGGAATACACTACACACAACTTTTAAAGTCTGAAAACGTATTTATATATATATATATATATATATATATATATATATATATATATATATATATATATATATATATATATATATATATCATAGACTTGCTGACTTTGTAAATAGTTACAAAGTGAAACTGGGAATCACACACTACCAGACTTTGAAGTCATTCTGAATAACATCATGAATGTTTGACGTCTTGACTACAAATTGGACAAAAATCTCAGCCAAAGTCATGTAGTGTATCTTCAGACTTAGCCAATCATCTTACTTTCCAAGGATAAACCTCAATAATGTTGTTTGCTACTCTGTATCTCGGCCTGGCTTATCTCACACAAACATGCAACTATCCACATAGCAAACATGCAATCAGATTCACTGTTCAATCGCAGCCCCAGCGTTAGATTCATCTGTTCTTTGTTCCTCAACTTTGACATTCCAGTTTCACAACTTTTCCAACATTTCATCATGATCTTCAGTCTCCTTGTTCTTGGACATGTTTTAAGTGCTAATCTTATTTGTAAAGGCGTATGTAACATCCCCCAATTTTAGTCACTTGACTGCAAAGAAAGTAGGATGGAAAAAAGACTGATAGACCGATAGCAACAAAAATAGGAGAGAAAATCAAAAGAGCAGAGCATGTTGGTGATGTTGGAAAAGCAATACGTTTCTGTCTGCTTTTGTTGTCCGCCGTTAACCCCGGCAGTAACAAATACAAGGAGGTTTATTGAAATTCTGAGGCTGGACATTTATTGAAACTGGTGTTGCTGTGTTTTCATGAGTGAGGACATATATTGAACTCTTACAGCAATATAAATGCCTGAACCTGACAGGCCGTATATGAATAAGGTGAAGTGTGTGCAGCCGTGTGTTTGAGTGTGAGTGGTAGATGAGGGTCAGTGCAGTGCACGGGCCTCTAACCAATGTAAGTGAAGCATATTAAAACAGCCCTGTTTACGGAGCAACATACTGTATATAGCATTGTCCTTTTACATCAAAATCCACTAACATACTTTTAACATTTAACATACTTGTTAAAAACAAGTTTTGGACTATTTTTGGACTGAGTGCTTGATCTGAGCATACTGTATTTCTCTCTTAATTCAGATCAGCTGACTTTTGCATTGTTGAAAGCACTCAATTTTTATTACATTTGATTACATTTATTTATTTATTTATTTTTATAAAAATATACAAATCTGTCACATCTAAGTACCATCACACCCTTTTCCAAGTCTCTAGTCTTAATGCATTATAGCCAAAAACTAATCTGATGACAACATGGATGGTTACGTGTCATGTCCACATCCTTAAAAACAATAATTTAATTCAATATTGCATATACCAATCTAATACTGAGGGTGCAATTTAAATATAAAAAGCCATAGCATTTTGCATGTTCCACAAGAAACCATGTGTGCCCTTATGACAGAAGACATTTTTTTTTTTTTTTAGGAAAGCTTCAAAACACATGAAAATAGTGACAGGTGTATAATGTACACACACAGCTTGTGATGTGAGTTTACCCTGTACGCCCAACAGCCATGTAGTTTTCAAATAAACAGAGCCAGTACAAGATCTCTTGATATTCATCCATCCATTCTGCAAATCACGTCCAATGTAGGGTCGAGCGGATGCCAGAAAGCCTGTCCCAGAGCCTCAGGAGTACGACTGTAAGGAGACAGCACTTCTGACGCCTCTACTGTAACTGTAATAGGCAACACACTATAGCTCCTATGACTAGAAGTTACAGGTATTCTAGAGCTTTTTTTGCGTCTTGTGACATCACATTTTTTTTCATCACATTCATATATCAATTGAACCGCAAAAAAAAAAGTATTCGTATTCGAGCTAAAAAAAATAATTAAAAAACACACTGATAAAATAATATATGTATATTTTATATAAACGTGTTGCACTGAATCTGTAGCTGTACCCATAAAAGCAAAATCAGCAGCCATGTCACTAAAGTAAAAGAAAAAAAAGAAAGAAAGAAAAAAATGAGAAAAAGCATGTCTTAGGCTGCAAGCACCACACTGAGCAGACCCAGCTGTGCTCTACCTTACTGACAGGGGTTGAATCTCATAATTAACTGAATATTGCAACATGCCTCATCTAATGGCCTCTGTTAAGAAGAACGTTTTGAAGCCTTACCATAAATTAATACATGGTCTAATACATAGGTATTTCATACTCAAACAGACACGCACAGCTTAGCATAGCAGAAACATTGCTATTCACACTTATTCCTTCTTTGAAACTGACATTACACAATCTTATAAATATACTGACGTCAGAGTCAGTCACAACACTTTTGGTCCACAAAGACCTCGACTGATCTGAGCATTCATCATTTGCGCGTGTGATCTTACCGCTGTCCTGGGTGAAATGCAAGGCCGAAGATTCAATGTCATTGTGGTTCCGCTTGAAATAAACAAAAAGTCATTAAACAAACATCATAAAATTAACTTTTGATTTGAACAACATGTCTTGCATGTGTCCTGTTACCACACACACAAACACACACACTCCCGAGCGTCTTATCAGTATGTGTGCTGTCTGCAGCCTTTCTCTGCGCTGATCGTCATGTACAAACACGTCATTAAAATGAACTGTAACTCCGTGAATACTCAACGAAGAGACATGAGAGAGATATCTATAGAAAGCTTGACATTTTTTCTTTAAAACTAAACAAGTGCTGCCGAAAACAGATATTCTGTGATAAAGTAATCCATATGAAAACAACGTGATTTGTTTTTCATGTCTCCATTCATTATATCTAATGTGACCACGCCCCCGTGCTAAACACGCTATTCAGATTCAAACTGAAGCGCGCGGCTTGAATACACACACACAGAAGAAAAAGCAGCGAGACTGTTCAAGTTTTTTATTTTACTGTTTGCTTCGCGATGAGAGTAATAAGACACAATTCACCCCAAACAGATGCTAACGCATAGTTTACCGTGAAGTTGTGTGCGGAACAACCAATCAAAACTATGTCAGTTGACCAATCAGAACACAGTATGCTACCGAAAGGTGTGGTTTAAGGAAACTGAATCTTTTGAACAGCTTCGCGCGAACCGTTTGGCGATCTCTGAGAATTGAGGTAATTTTAAAATGATATTTTGACAAAATGACAATGTTTTTTAACCTTGGATGGATTTAAACCTAATGTACAGGACTTATAAACAGTGATAGGAAGCTTAAAATTTTCAATCTTACTGGCTCTTTAAAATGCTCTTGTGTGTGTAACTATGTTTATACACATCTCATCCCAAGCCTCTGTTGTTAATTACAAAATGTCATTTTAGAGCTAGTACTGGAAGAAAGTGTGCTTTCCATGGATAAAAGCCAGTTTAATTGGAAAACCAAAGTAATTTTTATAGCAAGAGTTTGTCTAAATAAATGACAAAATTACTTCATGGGTAAACTATCTAAGATTTACTTCATAACATAAAATGTTTTACTCAGAAGAATGGGGGGAAAAAATCTAGACAAAAGAAAAGATACACAACACAGAAACACAGACACAAACCCACAGTTCTGTCATGTGAAAGTGTATTCAAAATCCTTCCAGACATTTTACTTACCCCACCTTACGTAACTACAGAAATTGACGTGCCATTTATTTAAGTTCAACAGGCATGGAAGAAAAAGGCTCCTGCCTCCCAAAAAAAGAATCTACAGAAGAAACACCTGTGATTCAATTAGGATTAAATTAATCCACTGTGCCTTTTACAGACCACTGATTTAATTTGAAACTCTGAACACGGAGGACAACACTTTCTGTAACTCAATCGAATGATGAACGCATCGTAATAAATCAGATTTTATAGCTGCTGGTTGAAGATGCTTTGCATCAGCAGTCCATCCTTTTCCACATTAAGAGGTCAAGCTTCATTAAAGGCATTTAGATGCCATTTTAGATACACCTAATCTAATAATTACTCAAGGCCCAGCGACTCACAGTGAACACATTTAAACGCTGCTTACGTGAGCAACAAAATCTTATCCATGTGTCTTCACATTCTCTAAAAATAGTTGTGATTGTTCATTTCCTTTTACATTCAGGGTTTTGGCTTTGTGACTGATTACACTAAGATGCTGTAAAGTTATATCATCACCTGAAGTGCTACAAACTTCTCAGCCAGTCATGTGTTTTTGTGTATATCCAAATACTTTTTATTTGTGGATATGCATTGGTGTGAAAAACCATTTGTAACACTGGTCAGTCTGAGCAGTACTCCAGCTCCCTATATGCAGAGTACATGGTTTAAGTATGGCACCAACTCCAAGGAGGGGCACCATCCCAGTTGCTCCAAAAAATACTTTCTTTCTTCATTAATATTACAATTGACATACATATGCATAAATACAAATATAAACATGAACATATCATTATTATAAATGATTTTTAAGGTGAACACCGTAGGCAGTAGGCTAAGCACATGACTTGCCATTCCCGCATCCACGCCCAGTCAAAATCTGTCAGTAGGATAGTTGTGTATAGGTTTATACTGTTTCCCTTCATTGTTTTATGTCTGTATTTATGTAGCACGACATGAGACGAGAAATAGTCTCAACATTTTGATCCAATGTATGTTTACATATGTAGCGGAATGACAATAAAGCTCAACTTGAACTTAGTGTAGGCTTGCTAAAACTGCTCCAGAGTGTCCAGGGTGAGTTGAACTACTTGTTCCGAACCCCGGCCTACACCTAACAGGGGCGCAGCCAACTCGCACATTGCACTGGAAGGGGCAGGATCCATGGCACTTTGGTAGGGATCCCAATTTGTCGGTCATCGACGTGACATTAAGAGTGAATGACTGAAAGGGAGCGTCTGGGCTATGTATGGTAACCTCTGTCCCATCGCCAAGGTTGCTGTACCACCGCTGAGCCGTGAGATGACCAGCTCGGCACCTCAGTGAAAACCTGGTATCCATTGCACCTACTGCCTTATTATACTCACGCTGTGATCAGTGGCAGCTGGATGCAATAATTGCATGCCAGTGTGCATTGGCTTGTTTAGTTTACACTCGAAGTAGATTGGTCTATCGAAGCTATATCTCAGTTCAGACACGACGTCTCCATTCCCTCCTCCAGGGAACGAGGGTTACCTTATGTAACCGAGATGTTTTGTTACTTCAAATAATAGTTTACAAAGTATTTTAAAAAAAAATAATAATATATATATATATATATATATATATATATATATATATATATATATATATATATATATATATAATAAAACTGTTAAAATACGTAATGTAATACAAAATAAACAATTTATGCACATTTCATATCATTAAAAAAATGCCTATAAAGGGCGCCAAAGGCCCGGTAATTGTTGCTGTTACACTTACAGAACAGAACAAATCAGAAATGCTATAACCTATATACAAACCAGATTCCAAATGGAATAATTTACAAATCTCATGAA
The DNA here is from genome assembly GCF_003368295.1 of Carassius auratus. Lineage (NCBI taxonomy): Eukaryota > Metazoa > Chordata > Actinopteri > Cypriniformes > Cyprinidae > Carassius > Carassius auratus. The sequence goes on along the minus strand of NW_020524790.1, from coordinate 35,611 downwards.
CTTATATTTTATTCATAATAGAATATAGATAACATGTCAATGCCAAACATTGGCTCATTTCCAGAAAAGTTTGGGCAGGTAGCAATAAGAGGCCGGAAAAGTTAAATGTACATATAAAGAACAATTGGAGGACCAATTTGCAACTTATTAGGTCAATTGGCAACATGATTGGGTATAAAACGTGCTTCTCAGAGTGGCGGTGTCTCTCAGAAGTCAAGATGGGCAGAGGATCACCTGTTCCCCCAATGCTGCGGCGAAAAATAGTGGAGCAATATCAGAAAGGAGTTTCTCAGAGAAAAAATTGTAAGGAGTTTGAAGTTATCATCATCAACAATGCATAATATCATCCAAAGATTCAGAGAATCTGGAACAATCTCTGTGCATAAAGGTCAAGGCCGGAAAACCATACTGGATGCCTGTGATCTTCGGGTCCTTAGACGACACTGCATCACATACAGGAATGATACTGTGATGAAATCACAACATGGGCTCAGGAATACTTCCAGAAAACATTGTCGATGAACACAATCCACGTGCCATTCTAAAACTCTATAGGTCAAAAAAGAAGCCATATCTGAACATGATCCAGAAGCACAGGTGTTTTCTCTGGGCCAAGGCTCATTTAAAATGGACTGTGGCAAAGTGGAAAACTGTTCTGTGGTCAGACGAATCTAGATTTGAAGTTCTTTTCGGAAAACTGGGATGCCATGTCATTCGGACTAAAGACAGTTGAACAACTTGAAGCCTGTATTAGATAAGAATGGGACAATATTCATATTCCTAAACTTGAGCAACTTGTCTCCTCGGTCCCCAGACGTTTGCAGACTGTTATAAAAAGACGAGGGGATGGCACACAGTGTTAAACATGGCCTTGTTCCAACTTTTTTGAGATGTGTTTATGCCATGAAATTTAATATCAACTTATTTTTCGCTTAAAATGATACATTTTCTCAGTTTAACATTTGATATGTCATCTATGTTGTATTCTGAATAAAATATAAAAAATTTGAAACTTCCACATGATTGCATTCTGTTTTTATTCATAATTTTTACAATGTCCCAACTTTTTTGGAATCGGGTTTGTACTTTCTTCAACAAGAACATGTGGACATCACAACCCATACAAAACTTAAGTTTTTTTTATATATATTTTTATTATTAGTAGTAGTAAAACTGCTTAATTTAATTTTTTGTGATTTCTAAATGCTTGAAACTATAAAATCAATCAGACAACAGTATTAATAAAATAGTAGCCATATAGTTAATTGTCTAGAGCTATAATTATAATTTGTAAATAATATAAATTAATTAAAAATTATTTATTAACTTTTATATGTTATGTTAATTTCAGTTTTGACCCCATAGTAGTTTTTTTTTTTTTTAGTTTTTTTTTTTTTTTTTACTTCCATAATATTTGATGGAGGGGGGATCACAACAATACAATTCTGCTAAGGTCACCCATTTGGCCTCCATGTGACAGGATCATAAAACAAGATGAGCAGAAATGCGCTGCTGAGGCTGTTAAGATCAAACTGAAATTACCAGAAATCTTGTTAAAGATCAATTTCAACCACTGTTTATTATTATTATTATTATTATTATTATTTATTTATTTATTTATTTCCTCCACCTCCCACCCCACATTCGGGTCAAAATTCCTCCATATTACCTAATTGTGAATGAGCAGGGCATTTTTCTAAACACTAAATATGCATCATTGACATGTAAATATGTAAATGTTAGGTTTTGAGTACTGAAAATAAGTATTTTCATAGTACAATTAATAATGAAAAGATCAAGAAAAAGCTAATACTTCATGACAATTAACAAAACGCTAGAGGAAATGTCATGTGTGTAAGCTTAACACATTAGCAGCTGCATTCAGCAAATACCACAATGGCCAAACCCACAGCATTCTGGAATCACATTCTAAAGTAAGCCCACGACATTCCGAGACGCACTCACCCCAAACATGAGGCAGCTCATTTCTGGTCAGGTTAACAGGATTTAAAAGAATTCTTCTGCTAAAAAACAAAAACAAGCACATTGTCAAGCAATGCCTCAAGAAAAAACAAGGTATGAATAAACCCTATTGCTTTTAAATTTTTCACTTTTCTTGTATTCCGTGCAATGCAATTCTGTAAGTAAGCAAACAATCTTCATCGTAATTTAAGACCTGGGTTCTTTTTTTTTTTTTTTCTACCTTCAGCGTTCTAGTAAAATTGTTAAATAATTAATATTCCTGTTTCTCTGTCAATATTTCATCCACTCTTTCCTTGGATCAGTGTTTTTCAGCTGTTTTGTTCCAGGAAGCAGATTTCACTTTGGACATGAGGCCCAATACAAAACAGTTTATTGTGCAAAAATGTATTATTTAAGTATAATTTCTGTTAGCTTTATCTTAACCTATATTAAATATGAACATTTTCAATTTATTTTAAAAGTGATTGACCATCCTGATTATACACTTTGAACAACCTTTTGGCTAAATAACATTAGCATTAACATATTTGCATACAGTACATATTACCATATTTGTCATGTTTTACCATATGACCAAAATACTGTTGAATTTGAACACATAACCAATGACAACAACAAAACATACAGTGTAGATAGTATTTTATCTGTATAAGAACTTCATTCTTCTAACTACAGATGATTAAAAGGTTACTTTTTGCATGCTTCCCCCATCCCATGACTTCGGTTACAGAACTATGCTACATTTTTATAACCAAAGCATGTTCAACCCTTGACCCCTCAACTCCTCCCTTGCATGCGGTCTTTCTAATGATGTTTCTGTACTTCCTGTGTCCTATATCTTTTTTATTGTCCATGGCGAGTAACAGTGTGAGTCATTAAGCTGTACAGACGAACTGCTCATTAACAGCAGAGGAGCAGACTGTCAAATGACACGGGGCCATATCATTTTCATCCATAACACCTGCATGCTTCATTTACGCCTCTATCTTTGATGACCTTTGACCTGTAGTCAGGATGACCTCTCGGAGAGGCTCACTAGCATATGGATAATGACTGGCTATAAGGATGGGTGATGGGTTATCTGTCTTTATCCAGCTGTTACCCAAGTCGAGACTAAAAGACATTAAGGACAGCTAAAGCTGCCCAAAAATCGCTAAGCCTCAGGAAAAAGCACATCAGTGGAAGCTTCCTGCCGTGTCTGTGCATATTCTTTGCATCTGCGATCAGTGGGAGTGTTTATTGGCCAGTGTGTCTCTATTGGAATGGGTGGATTGTGGGAAAGTTGTCAATATGCTAATATGATCTGATCTGTGGACATACATCCAATACATGTATGCATAACTTCATTCCTAGAGGTTCAGTGATGTTGTGCATTAATAATAATGAAGTGTGTGTGTGTTTGTATTGGTGTGTTGCATACATACGGCAAGGGAATATTCTCAGATGTAAACTACACTAACTAACACACAGTATCTGATTTAACCAAACCGCTTTCACATGGGGAATCTCAGACTATGTATGTGTGTGTGTGTGTGTTGTATGGTATGCTCATACAACATGATGTACTAAAATTCAGTTTGTTGCGTTTTCAGAAAGTTTCACATACAGGTGACAAGATTGCCATTCATACAGATGCACAAAAATGACTTGAAAAAGTTGTATTATTCATTCACATAAAGAAACACTATGTGCCTGCACACACAGGCCTACCTATAGACTGAAGGTGTAATATGCATGCGCATGACATCATCGTTTTCAACATTTTTTACCCCCATAGTTTATATGGAGGCAATAACTGTATAGTTTCAAAAAAAAAAAAAAGACAAAAAAAAAAGACAAAAAAGGAAAACTTTTTGAACCATTTTCCAGCTCCGTTTTTAGAGGGTGTGTGTAAATGCCATCATTTAGGTGGGATCATTTTTTTTTTTTTTTTTTTGCCAATCAAAAAAACTTTGTATACTCTCTTTGACTATGACTTATTACGCGGCTGTTAAAAAGGATGTTCTTTATATAGTTTAAGCTGAGGATTTCCGCGGTGTCTTAATTAAATGGCCACTTGTAGCAATTGTCATCTGTGGCCGTGATTGCTGTTGCCATCTGTACTCATTCCTTTAGCACTGAGCTCTGACTGATTGGAAGGAAATCCCTGGAAATCCAGCTCCTAACAGGAATGGGAGAGATGTCTTTCCTCCCTGCGAAAGTGTCAACACACCCTTGTAAAAGGTGTCCCACTATTGGGAACATCCTGTCTGCTCTAAAAGAGCGTACAAGTGCGTTTGAGGAACCTGTCAAGCCCAGATCACATAATATCAGCAGGTACTTACAATTTTCACCACAATCTAAACTCAATTTCATTCTGAACTATCTTTTTATGGGAAGCATGGCAGGTAAAATGCAGTGTCTGAATCTGTAATCATTACAGACATAAATTTGCATTTAAATGAAAAACCTGTGAGATCTGCAAACCCCTTCCTCCATTATTGGTTCTTTCAGTGAAACAGATAAAGTGACATGAATGATTTAACAGAAACTGTTAATCAAATAACGAGGACGTCAATCAGTGTTTAGGTGTTGTGCATTAGTGGTTTTTTTACTTGTATTGCAGGGATTTGCTTATGCGCTCAAATTCATCTTACTGTCCTCGAGCATGTGGCATTGTTTTGAGCGTGTGACTTGGATGGTGTGTGTTGTTTTGTGTGGTCTGATTTACGAGTCTTTGCTTGTCTTTATGGCCCAGTGAGTGATGAGTGTAATCAGCTTACACAAGCACTGCTCCCAGCCTTGCACTGTCTAACAGTAAACACACACACACACACCACATTCAAATCTCGACATTATGCAATATTAAACGTTCACATAAGCAGCAGTTACATGCTCTGTGTGCTGGGCAACATCTCTGGATCTTTGCTGTTTTGGTCAGGCAGAAGGAAGGCCTCTAATTTGGTCTGAGAGATTTTTAATCTGGACAGACTATTCAGTTTGTAGAACATTGTGATGTTGAAATGAATATTAACAAGGTAACAGTCAGTGCAACATTAGGGCTGGGAGATGTAGTGAAAAATGTAGTGTAAAATAATATCCTATGCGTGATTGTCATGTACTATCATTCAAATGGTTATAGTTATTTATTTCCTACAAAAAAATAAATAATCAGTATTATTTAGCAATTCAATTGATAAAAAGTTAACAATAAAACATTTTATATCACAAAACAATATATATATATATATAATTGCTGTTCTTTTGAACTTTATATTCATTAAAGAATATTAAGCAGCTAGCTGTTTTTAACATAATGATAAGATGTATTTCAAACTATTGAACTGTTGTGTATTCAAACTAGTTTCCAAGCACAAAATATTTAAAGTGCAAGCTAAATATTAATTTTTCTAAAAGATTTCACTGTTGCATTTTAGAAATATATATTTTTTAACTATGTTAAATGCCACACACACAGACTTCTTTTTTATCATGAATATTTAAGATTTTATATATATATATATACGCCTTATAGTTCTTCCCCCCAAAAAAATTCCCAGTATTTTAAGAAAGAAACAGAAATAGTTTTTTTTTTTTTCGTCAGTTGACTGACACTGTGCTTTATTGCTGTACAGGGATTTTATAAAACATTTCAAAAACAAAATATGTACCAAGAATTTATTTTTCTTTGCCCTCAAACATGTCTTGAAATAATAGGCATATTTATATAGAATTTACAGAAGAAGAAAAAAACCACACACACACACAAAATAACACATTACATAAAAAAAGCATTAATTTAATATTTAGATGATCTCTGCATATTTGAGCAAGCACAAGAATCTGAATGAGTTATTTCTGGTGTCTTGAGATAGAGATGTCAGTGTTGTTAGTAAAGAAGCAATCAGTCAACTCTGACTCAAGACCAGAAGACAGTCGAGTCTTAGACAAGAAAATATGGTTTTGGACGCCAGCTCGACCCTATTCTCTTGAATGAACTGGTCTCGACTACAACACTGGCAGATGTCCTCTACATACAGATCTTTGCCAAACAATTTCTGCCCATTATTTTGCCATCAAAACAAGATCTCCATTCATTTGAAGCCATTTTGGGTTGGAGGGTGAGGGTTTATATAACAGGATGGATGGTTCCACAGCTCCAGTTAAGACAAAGGGCATGATCCAATGATGTCTATATCTCCACAACATATCAGACTAAGCACAGAAAAACAGACAGACGGGCCGTGTACATAAGAGATCACATGCGTTAACATACGTTGCCTTTTCAACAACAAAGTAGAAAAATGGGTTCATACTGTACAGTTCTTTTCATTCTCTTTTTGCTTTATAGTATTGATGGCAAGACAATACTAGACATTATAAAATAGAGTTGTTGTTTTTTTTCTTCAATAAATAAATGTTTCAAATAATCATAACCCTGTTAAGCAGTAGCGATGTAAAGCAGCTGTGGATCAAACCCATGAAGTGAGTTCCGGTCTCCGTTAGCACTGGCCTGCACATTGATTTTAATATGCGTCTGCAAGACTGCACAGCAGTGAAAGATGCTTTTAAACCACCGTCCAATGGAATGGGGAAAGGGACTATTCACATTAGGTGGGACATATAGAGACAGAAGAAGATACGCGATTCAAAAGCTTTATAGCAGCCCATTTTTAGAGCTGTCTGTAATGATTAATAAAGCCAGAAAGTACTACTCACAAAACTGGGGCTTAAAATAATCTAATTTGAATAAATGTTAAATAGTGTTTCACACTGAAAATAAATTACTGTTTCAATACAATCATTAGTTACAACTGGTTATACAAATCATACATTTTAAGTCACCATTTTTCCAGATTTAATGTATGCACATTTAAATATTGAGACCAGAGAGGTTGACATGGATCATTGTGTCAGAAAGGGGCTGAACTGGCTCTTTTTTGAACGTCTAACATTCGGGGAACTTTTTCAGGATGCCACCTTAAGGATAAGCACACAGGCATGAAGTGATGCTCTCAATGAAGCCTAAATGAAACACAGTGGCAAAGTGCAACTTAAACATACTTGCACAAACACACATGTTCTGTACAATACATTAAATATCTTTATACATTTTGAAGACTGACCGAAGTCCTGCGAAGACGGACAACGGCTAAAGAGTTCCCCATGAATAAACAATCATTCTGTAGTGAAACGATATTCACACTATAAAACCCACCACCTTAGGCTTTCTGTCATTGCATCCTTGAACATTCAGAAATAACTTTCCATTATGAAGACAATAATATGCCGCAGTCTGTACATAATCCATCTATTCAGTCTTACTGAATTCAATCAGAACCAGAAGGTCAAGTTCTGCTTATTCTCAGAAAAGTGTCTGTACTTCAAGTACACGGGTTTGCTTATGGTTTGTCTCCTGCTGAAAACCCAGTGTTCAAGGTCTGCATGTGCACACTGTATGGATAAACCAAATGCCACGAGGCCTCTGTTTGGAGGCATCGGTGCACCTTCACAAATCAGGAATGACTAGAGAGATGAATAGTTTGAAACTTCAGGGAGTTGTGCTCCATGTGCTGTTTTCTACAGGTTGTCTGCTAAGGTAGTGACATATATCCATACAACCCAGCATTCGTGCATAAGCACCTTTGAGGAAAAGTCCAAAAACGGTTACGGGAGCTTTCAGAGTCGCATCGGCAGTAATATCCATCCCTAGTAATGATTGTTTCATCTAAAGGTGTATTTGGAAAATTGTGCTCTTTTAACCATTTGATATAAACCAGGCGTCTTCAAGTTTGTCAAGAGAAACTTTTGGTTTCGCAAGACGTACTCATTGGCCTAGGGTGATCAATGAATGTAGTTTAGAATCTGGTGGAAATGTTGTGGACCTGTGATGTTACTGGTGATTTCCCTGAACTCTGACCTCTTCGTAAGGTCAAAACCTGTGTGTGATGGCTGCCACCTCTGGTGGAGGGTAACCAAAGCACCTGAAAAAGCGTAAGGTGTAGCTGCTTCTCTGAACCTGAAGGAGGACTTTGTTCACAAAGCTAGACCTAGGAGGTCAACACAAGTCTTGTAAACTTTAAGCTCTGTCGCATCCATGTGTCTCGAGTGTTCGAGTTGGAACAGAATTGGCACTTTTTACCCAACCGGGTCAACAACAACCACACGTGGAGCGACCAGCACCAGGGTTTAAAACTAAAATACGGCCCACAATGTAGACTACAGCACACAGTTGAGATTTTTGCACAGCCCTCAGATAGCATTGATGAGTTGTAATCGAAGCAACCAAAAATTTCAATTTTCCAAATGGTGTGATGTTTGGGACACTGCAAATGGTATTCAAAATAGCCTTCCCCCTTTTGTCTGCCCAAAGATGAGTTTATGTTTTCAAAGTTGGGCTTGGTAGTCTTTGGGGACTTCATGTAATTTGGTCCCAGTTGGCCATTAGTTAGAGAGATGGCGTGGAACAATTTTCCAAGGAACCTTTCCTTCAAAGAAGTGAAGAAAGAAACAATAAACTGGGAGTCCAGAGTCTGGTTCTGTTTAGAGGACGCCACCCCTATGTGAAGAGCAGAACTTAAAAAGTGCCATCCGGCCTAGGGAGTGGGGTTTAACTGAGGTTTCAGGGAGACCACGATCTCTAGGGCGATGATTTCTTTCTGGGACTCTTGGTCTTCACTGTTAGGGTGGGTGAGGTATTTGTGTGGAGCCAAGCGTTCTGCCAGTCTGGTCGGCCATCACAAACACTCCTCCGCCAGCACAATAATTCCTGCAGAGTGGCCCACTGATCCCCACATACACGTGACCTCTGGAGAACCTGAGAAAATGAGAGAAAGGTCATTCTTAGCATGGTGCATAAAGGATTTCTGCACATTTCAGGTCTAACCCTGCTCCAAAAACACATGCCTGTTATTTTCAAGTAATTCTGAGCACCATGATTGGTTGGTTCAGGTGTGTTTGAGTAGGGTTGGACTCTATAGAAGCAGGTTTGTCTACCCATGATCTACGGTACTTACCGACAATTAATAGAATACCAGTGATCCAAATTACAATTCCAATATAATTCAAAAATAACATCAAAATAACACCAGAGGTTAATGAGACAATGCACAAAGCATCAGGAAATGAAATTTGTCCAGAATTTATGGAGCGGTGGTATGAGTGAAAGTATTGGTTAAGTTAAGACATATATATAAGTGCTAATGATAAAAAAAGGGGGAAAAATATTTTCATAAACTTACTTAAATCATGTGCCAAGTTCTTAAAAATTTATTCTTTGTATTTATGTTGGTTTTATTTAATAAAATCAAATACAGTAAAAGGTATTAAAATCCTCTCCTTAGACCTTGATACATGTGAGTGTACACAATTTTTTTTTTTTTTTTTTTATTATTAAAGAACAAAAAATGGGGGTGGGAGTATTCTTTACAAAATGTCATGAATTATTCATTCATAATTCTCATTAAGACTGAGTAATTGCACCTCATGATATTTTGAACCTGAACACACTTTGCCATGATAAATCCAAGATAATTTGCCATGACCATAAAATCCTATATAATAATACAATTTATAAGCAGTGAAAGTATTTTGTTATTTTTGTCTTTAATAAAAAAATTTATATATATAAAATTTTATATTAAACTAACTATTTTTCTACTTTTTTTTAATTAACAGTGACTGTTTTTTTGGACAGTTACAGGGTGGAAGAGAAATAAAATACCTGGATAAGAAGGGTCTACAGATGTATATATAAACAATATTATATATATATATATATATATATATATATATATATATATATATATATACATATCCTTTTTCTGACAGCTGCTGCTACATTCAATAATAAACCCTCCCATACACAAAACCCACCCATCTCTCATCTATCATACGTTTAATCAATGAACATAAATAAATCCGTCCCAATCATCTGCAGATGGAAAATGCCACAAATGGTACAAGACCGGCCTGCTGTGCCTCTGATCCAATCATGAGGGCTTCAGGGTCATATGGCTGTAGTTTGGTCAAACAGAAAACCCCTGTCCATTTGTTCTCTCTCTCTCTCTATCTCTCTCTTTCTCTAATAGGACGCCTGGCTGTGAGTGAGTGAGTGACAGTAGAATGGACAGACTGCCACTTGTTATTACTGGTGAAGTTAATAAGTAAAGCTAACATAATCCTGACAAACAGTCTTTTGGACATAAAGTTGTAGTTTAGGAAGTACAAATCTGGGCTCTTAACCTGGATCAAACCCTGAAACTATAACAGTCCTTGAGCAAGGTTGTTACAGGTGAAACAATCCTATTGAAAATGTTGGATATGTGTTGAATGTGCTAGAGAATATAACAAACATGGCAAACAGCAGAATTCAAAAATCCATTGCCAGAATATACAGTGATTAAGGCTTTGCAATTCAAATGAGATGAAACCTCTGGAGTTTTCCAAACAAAATATGGACCCCATTATAGGTTAGTATTCAAATACATCTCAAATGATCAAATGATTTCAGAAGCAAGTAGATGTATTTTCAGAAATGCATTTATTTTTTTAATTAGGAAACTTTTTTTCCTTGAGGATTAAACCTGATTATTGCAGTTAATCTATCTGTTTTCTGCATGAGGAGAGCGTTTAGGAAGATATGGTGGTGTGTGTTTTTATACTATCTAGAATGACGCAATGGGATGCCCTAGTCTATTTTACTGCTCTTGTCGGCTCTGAGAGGGAACTCATCTGGAAACAGCAGAAGCGTATTCTAGTAACCCAGGCCATCTACAGAGAAGTGCACACCCACGTGCTGCTCGAAGGTTCTGATCCATAATTTACACCTACATCACCTGACATCACTACGCTAGCAAGCAGAGACACAAAGATGGCACACAGTGTACTAACCTGAACAAATCGCATACACTCATTAAGACCCAGCACGACGCCTGTGTCAATCACTGCATTCACACCTGTAATGCTATCTGGACCGTGCACAAAGACCTGGATCACATGCAGCTATTCATATTCAAGCACAAAAACCATTATGTTTAACCTTGCATTATTTATGGGCTTCATCAAAGGGCACACATGCACGCTTAAAGATGTGGATACAGACAGGCGGGCTACATGACCACTCTAAATTTAGCCCAGCCTCACAAACCATCGGGGACATCCAGTTCTTTGACAATCAACTGACAGAATATTCAGTGATTCAGGTTTTGCAATTCAGATGAAATGAGGTCTCTGGAGGTTTCCAAACAAGAAACAGTTCCCATTACAGTTGGTGTTCATATCCAGATAAGTGCCTACTATACATTAAAAAAAAATAAAAATCAGAAGCACATATCTTCAATTAAGATAATTTTATTTCAGCATTTGTTTGTAAACAATTCAGTATTTGTCAAATACAATTTGTAATTACTTATTAACTCCTATTTTTAAGCAAAACTTTGCCAGTATGTAAAGAATAAAAACATAAATATCTTTTTTTATTATTATCTATTTTTATTTTATGACTTTTTAATGATATTTTGACTATAAAACAAGACCAAGACCATTTCGACTGCATGCAATTTAAAAATCGTAAAACAAACACACTAACAGCACGTTGCAAACCGAAGGGATGTCACAGCCAAACCAAAGGGCTGTAATTTTGAAAGTGTGCATGTAAATAAGGGCAGCTGGTCAGTAGGTTCAGAAGAAGGGGAGGACACATGTAAATATCCTGTCCCTGGGGAGAGGGGCGGCCCGTGGCCTGACATTCAGCCCGGCTCACCTCTTCATGAGATATAGGGTTGGAACTCAATACGGGTCATGGCTGAATGTCAGTGTAGTGAAAGGTCAGCAGGGACACGTGAGACTCATCACGGTCTTATCATCCATGAGGCGTCTGCACTGCATTAACCCCTGAAACTACCAAAGCAATCTTGATACAAAGGGCAAAGGCCAAGGAATCATCATTAACATGCATATTAAAGGATTTCCACTCTTCTGGGGTATCCGGCTGAACATATAATTTGCTCTCTCCACCTCTATTGTTCTCTCTATTGTCCTTCATATGAAAGAGTATGTCTGCTATGTCTTATCTGTGCTGTATACCGTGACACTGGATACTATTCATAATAAGGTGGCAGTCAAGACAACTGATAAAATGCCTTTTCATGGCTCATATGCTTTTCAGCGTTTCTCAAAATGCCTTTAGGGTCTACTACAGAAAGCAGTGGTTTTCCACTGGTGGGTCACAAGCTAAACATGTGTCACAGGTCTTTTCTAAAGGATCATGAAGCAAACAATCAAATGCAACTCTCCATTTAATAACTTGAAATGGTGAAATAAACAGGCTTATTAACTTTTAAAAGGAAGGAATCAAATGTGTCCAATCAAATTTCCAATTAAATCACAGCTAGTCAGATCAGGGCTGTTGTTAAGGGGGGTGCAGCTGGTGCGGACCCCCCACCCCCGGAACGCCATCACGAATCAACCTTGCACCGGGACAGGCTTTAGGTAAGGACGGCCCATGTTACCTGCAAGAATATCATTGTACTACCATGGAAAGTGTCCAAAATACAATACCATACCAGTATTGAGGTTTCATGACCAAAAATGACATATGTCTGCAAAATAGTAACTCACGATTCATTCATTTCCAAAGCTGATGGAAATACTTGGTCTGAAAGTCTTCCAATGAATCAACTTGCAAACTGTGCTCATTGAAGATTAGCCTAAACACAAGCAAAGGACCAATCGGCCAAGTGCTGCGTGCGGTTCAACTGGTAAGCGGAAGAAAAAAAAAAAAAAAAAAAACAAAATTCCTGGTGATGTCAGATTAAAGCTATTCTCATATGCTCTTCAGCATCTTCAGAGAAACTCTTAAGCGTGTCTTAGGCAATGTCGTGCTCTCTCACAAATAAACAAGAACAGACAATCCCCAGGCTTGGTGCATTAAGATTGAGTTCCTATGAGCACAGCAGGACAGATCATTCAAAAGACTAGATTCATGTTTAACCGTAATCATCTGCCAAACACTCCTCATGCTCCTGAAAAGCCTTCCGACCATCTGAGGACATTAAAAAGCCATGAAAGGCATATCCAACCAGGTTAAGAGAGGACAAACCTAGAGAATCCTGATAATCGCATTCAGGAAAATCCTTCAGGATTATAATAGCTTACATGCATGAAGTTAAAGGACACCTAAGGTAAGGTTGAGCTCCAGGATAACTGAATGCTTCATGATACTAACCACCACATGAATGGTCTTTTTAATATAAATGTTTGCATGTATGTAAGCATTTGTTACATATGAGTCACATTTAATAAAGTCTTTCAAAACTGTCCTGGAGCAGCCCAGCACTGTCTCCCTCATCTAACAAACCCCGTTCAACTCGTCAGCTCATTAGTAGAGACTTTAAGATCTGAAGTGGGTCAGAAAATGTGAAGAGTTGTGAGAAAATACGATGCATATCGGATCCGCGTCACATTCAGAAGTAGCAGCTCTTAAAGCAGCCACAATAACCTCATATCCAGCTTCTGTGATGTGTGTTAATTTAAAGTACAAAAAAACAAAACAAAAAGGAAATCAAGAACATTTGTAGCTTTAAGGATTCAGCTTTATTTTATTTAGAATTTAGTGTTTCATAACTTTATTCAATTTCTGAATGTTTCCCACAGGTAAATATGACATTTATTATAATGGGTTTATGTGAAGACTGTTTTAAGTTCACTTATATTATAAGCTATTTTTGTGTAATAAAGTGTAATAAATGTTAAAATTGATAGCTCTCAACAATACTGTAATGTTAAATGGCTATATTCAATGGTTAAATATTAGGAACAAAATCATCATTAAAAAAAAAAGAATCTATGTATAAAATTCAGACAGTAGTATTGATATCAATGATACTTGCCTTCATTAATAAAAAAAGATGCCATTAAACAAATAATACAAACATACTCTCTTTATGTTGAATCCACATTAATTTGAAGACTGAATATGAAATGATTGCAATATAAAATGTATGTTTGAGTTTGAAATGCAAAGTATTATAGAAAATAGCACCATGATCCTCAAATGAAGTTTATCTTAGCACATGTAAAATGGTTTGAAGATGTTCAGGTTTCACTATCAGTAGCTGTTGGCCATCCCTGGTATATATCCATCTGCATCATTTACACACAGTTTCCTCAGGCCATATGTGTGATACATGTGAACATGTGTTTGTGGTTTAAACATGAGAGCAAGAGCCACTGATTCAGTGCTGCTCCACACCCTCTATTAGGCATGATTCAGCAGGCAAAAATGAACATCTCAGCATGAGGACAAACTCCATGAAGGGTCTCTTTCTCACAGCAAAATCAATAAGCAAAACTTAAGAAAGGACAGAACATTAAAAGGAAAATGATTGAATGAAGGATCAAGAAAAGAACAACAGAAGAGATCCAGCGATGAGGAATGGAGGAATTTCAAAGAAAACTGCAGCTCATTTTCACGTGAACTGAGACTGGACTGTAACACTGCGTCTGTCTCCAATCTGACACAGCCAGAAGGGAGCATGTGTGAACAACAAGCTCCATTACATGCTGTACGGTAGATCATTTACAGTACACTTAATCCTCAATAATATACCATTTACAGGAATAGTTCACCCACAAAATAAAGTTCTGCCTCCATTTACTCATTGCCATGTCAGTTTCATCTGGTGTGCTGTTATTCTTTTTTCCGGTTGAACACACGTTTGGACTACTTTTATGATGCTTTTAGCTACTTTTTGTTATTTATTGGTGTGTGGCCGGGATGCAGCTGAATATTTTTCAAAATTACATTTTTTTGTTCCTAAGAAGAAACTCTTTTTAAAAACATAAAACAAATAGTACATTTCGAAACTCTTCATTTTTAGTTGAACTATTTCTTAAATACTGATTACCGCAAGAGATGATGCAGAGCTGCAGTTTCTTTCATTATAATTAGAAGCAAAAAAAGTGAAAGACGTAAAAGATGGGAATTGCAAGGTGAAGGGCAGTCAGTGAGGTACTGTGCTATAGACCAGACTCACCCCATCCCTACACAGGCCCGAGGGCTCATTCAGCCCCCAGCCTACAGCGCCGCCCCTGCACCGAAGGGCGAGAAGTTGAGGTGACCCCTCTGGAAGAGAGGAGAGAAAGACATTCAAAACACATAAACAGCATTTTTTACATTCTTTCCACAACAAGAAATCACGTGCTCAATGCATATGATTACCAGTAACAGATGTGCAGACATATTGAAAGCCTAGGAGACTAATCATAAAGAGACTGGATGATATGACTGCATGAGTACAAGGTTGCTTTGATTCAGTATGCATAGTTTGCTTCAAGATGCACTTGTAGATAGCTTTTTTGTAGATAGAGGTTTTCATTATTTTATTGTAGTGGCTCCAAAAATGCATTTGGACACTTGAGTCACATTGCATTCCTTATACAAAGCATCAAATCATTATATCAGTAAAAAAAAAAAAAAATACTTTATATTAAGTGCTGTGTTCGTTATATATATAATGATGTATCATAATAGAGATCTGATTATATGAGTATCGATAGAGCTGGCCCTGTATCGATATTGTGGCCCGTGCGCAGCAGTGTGCTTAATTTGAATACAAGAATAACCTTTAAAATTGGATTGAAAAGTTAAGTGCATCATATGTAGGGTACAACAAGGTTTAATCTGGGTACAGAGGAACACAACTGGGTTGCCTGATATAAAGAGAAGTAATCCCTGAAACAGAGCTTTCCACCTGCACAATACGGAATTATCTGACAAGTGTGCTACTTATCCTTGTCAACCTGGCAACCGTGTGTACGCAATCTCTCCACTGTGGATAACCAAAGGGGAGTTTTCTTCATGTTATTCCAGACAGACTGGATGATGGTGAGATGAGATCTCTGTGTGGAGCACTGGCTGCTGTCAGACTCCTGGTGCAAACCAATATCTAACTGGGGTATTACAATTAATGGGTAAAATAATGTTTGGAAAATGTAAACTGATATTTACTACTGACACACTACAGCAAAAGACAGAAATAACGGACTTAAAAACATTTTTGTTGGTAAAAATACTAGTGGCCTAAGACTTTTGCACAGTACTGTATACCACCACATATTAGTGCTGGGGGACAATTATTATTATTTTTTTTAATTGCGATTAAATCACATGATTGTCTGCGATTAATTGTGATTAAACACATTGTTATGCACAACATTAAATAATGCATTTATATATTTTTTCCATTTAAAAGTACTGCTATATGAACAAACGTGCTATAACATTTGGTTTGCAACACTTTAACAAATAAGGTGTGTGATGACACCCATCCCAAGCTAGTACTGATCAATATCCCACCCCCTCCTGTGACCCATGGTTTATCTGTATGTGACAATACGTTACAAAAGATGCTTGGTTTGGTATTTAATTAATGCAATGGCAATCATCCTTTAAAAGTCTCAACTGTCCAAATACTTCTTGGGATCACTACAGTCAGCTGTGCATCTGATCCGAGGGATCTCCACATCTCAGTCAGCATCTACAGGACTGCGTGATACACAGCAGCTCTGTCAAAAGAGAGATGACCTCTTCCAGCCTTATCGCATACAGACACAGAGCAAGAATACTCCATTACCAGAGGGCCACTTCATTCCTCCAGCTGTTATTTTCTAAGCAATCTTCGGCACGTGCCGGATCCCAATGCTGATAAGGCCGGATTGTGCTCGTCTCAATCTCACTCTCAGTCGCGATCTCCAGCGAAACCAAGCTGATGAATAATTCAACATCATGATCTTCCGTGTGTTATGAGACATTACGATCTGGATCAATAAGGAGCGGATAGACCAGAGGAGAAAAAGAGTGAGATACAGTGAGCAGAGACGAGGAAATATGAGGCGGGTGTGTGCTAATACGTGTTGAGGGGCATTAAAAGGTTGTTTCCTGCTTCCAAGTGCCATAAGGACATTAAGAGGTAGAGCGTCCCTTTGAGGATGACCTCTGGTGGGGTTACATTTGAGTGATGGGAACACATCGTCACTGCCATCTGTTTTCTTCAAGTCAGACATTAGAAAACAGGACTGGGATTTACTGGCACACATCGGCTCTTGTGTTGTTTGACGCCACATCGATGGTGGACATGATGTTTTAGCATCAGTTTGTTCAAGGTTTTGTTTCGAGAGCGGATATGGCACAGCATGGCAAATTTAAAACTTAAATGTAAAGTTACCAAAGGACAGAGTATTTGTATTTGTAGTGAGTGAGTATCTTCTTGTTGATGTGGTTTAAAAGGTTAGCGTCCAGTTTCTGTGACCACTAGCGAGTAGCTCACTTCCCTCTGTAGGGGGCTTTTCTGTTGTTTTGAATATTTCATTATCCGGTTGAGTTTTATTTACGGCTTAGAAGGCAGCGTTGTATCTGTACAAGACATGTTGACATGCATCTATACGTTTTTTATGCATTAACTTCCTGGTTTCTATACGATCCTGTGACCTTGACCCCTATCATGTGGCACAGGCAGGGAACCGAGGACAGAATGGGATCCGGAAGCAGAGAGCCTGTGGCATTCAGTCTTTCTTGAGGTACAAAGCATCTCGGGTGTCACTGGTGTAATTCAAAATGCTTTTACCCCATTACCTTACTATAATAGAACCCAGCATTTTCATACATCATCGAGACTTCAGGGAGGAATAATGTGACAGATCGTTGTTGCTAGACTGACGTAAAACAAAATAAGATCGTCTGCATTAAAATCAATGGAGATATTTGCATTGGGAATGTCTGATGTGACATGATGAACATCTTGTACAGTGGTATCTATCTATCTATCTATCTATCTATCTATCTATCTATCTATCTATCTATCTATCTATCTATCTATCTATCTATCTATCTATCTAGCACATCAGAATAATAGTAATTATCATCACAGGAATTAATTAAAATATGTAGTTTTTATCATATGAACTAATAATAAAAATAACTAAATATTTCTATCAATAATATTTTATTGTAGGATAATTATGTAATTCATACTAACACAGAAAACAGCTACTTTTAAACTGTACTAATTATTGTAGAATTAATTACTGTTTTACTGTAATTTTTTTATCAAAATTATTCAACCCCCTTGACCTGCAAGACATTTTCCTGTGGAGAACAACATTTTATGAAATCAATTCAACAAAGGCATCAGTAAAGTATTAGAGAAAGTTTGTTAATACACATTTGAGTGATTCTGAGAAAGGAACATTGATGAATCATGATGAAATTCAAATCAGCTCTAAACATTCATGTTCAAAAGTATTCAACCCCCTTTGTGCAGAATCTTTCATTCTTAATGAACACTGTCTGTAAGTGTTTAGAAGCTTCTGTCACCTCTCTACTACAGTCTTGACCCATTCCTCGCATGAAAAAAGCTTTCAGATCACTGATAATCTTGGGTTTTCACATTGCCACTGCTTTCTTCAAATTCAACCAGATATTTGCAATGAGAATTAAGCTTGAAGACTGAACAGGTCACTCAAGAACATTCTGTGACTGATCCCTGAACCAAGCAGTAGTAGATTTGGATGTGTACTTTAGTATGACTGGACTGCAGGAAAGTCCATTGATCATCAGCTTCAGTTTTTGCACCAAAGGCATCACAATTCTTGTCAAAATGGCCTGATACTTCAAAGAATCCATGATGTCCTTCATACAGTCATGATTTCCACTTCCTTCTACAGTAAAGAAACCCCATAACAGGACTGATCCACCTCCAAGTTTGAGGATGGAGATAGTGTTCTTCTGCTTATGAGCTTTGCCTGTTTTGCAGCAGACATCGCTGATCCATGGGTCCAAATGGTTCTAGTTTGGTCACATCACGCCATAAAACATTCCCCATGAGCTCCACAAGTCTACACAAAGGAATTTTATCAAGTTCAAGTTGTCCTTTGTTCTTCTTGATCAAGAGTGGTATTCACTGAGATGTCTCAAGATGAAGGCCGCACTTGTCTAGTGTTCTTCTTACACACTGCTTTGAAATGATTTTCCTCCTTTCATCGGGTCATCTTGCAAGTCTTTGGCTGTACATTGCAGGTTTTTCTCAGTTGCTCTGATTAAACATTTTATAAAATTGTGCTTTTTCTTCCACACCCTCAAAGGTTTTCTGGTAAAACACACTTTAAGCTAAGAAATAATGCTGAGAGCTGTGTCTCTAGGAACTTTCAATGTCTTGGAAATCTTCATATAGCCTTAGCCTTTCTAAAGTAATACAATATTTATTCTCTCAAGCTTTTGTGAGATCTCTGTTGACATTTTTGCTACTGAACTTCAACACATGCATGGGCCAACTATGTATGTGTGACGGCTCAAGCTAATTCTGTTTTTAATAGAGTTTCTAAAAGCTTAATTGTGTTTTGAGACTGTTTCATTCCCCACCATGCAAATGAGTGATTTAAAAACAGCAATGTTGAATAGGGGTTGAATAATTATGACATAGAAGTATTATTTAAAAATATCGTATAACTCAAAAATATGACATTATGTATTGACTATCACTTTTAATATGCCAGTGAACTGTTATAGATGCAATTTTTATTTTATCCTGGATCTTCAGAAAAGCTTGTATTTGTAAAGTACTGCAGTCGGAGGGGTTGAATAATTTTGATTGCAGCTGTATGTACAGCCTTGGTGAGAATAAGAGACGTCTTTCAAAAATATTTTAAACTAGTGTACATATTTAAATGACTTAATTACTGAATATTGCATTTGAAGAATGTGTTCTCAAAATGTATTAGGCTTGTAAACAGTTTGGGACAGTTTGCTGTTTTCATGATGATAACATTCTGTTACTCCGAGTATCACTGTATCGAAACCTCATTCTCTCAGCCTAATTTTTACATTGTATAAAGTTGATGGCTAACATTTAGCCTCTTTGTATAGACAGACTCTTTGTCAGGACCCAGTCTATGCAACCTACACAGGCGTCTCACTAGGTTTTGGAACAGAGCCACAGTCACTCAGATGATGATACAGTTATGCGAGACGGCACAGTCTGTTGTAGGTCTACGAAGCACATAAGCTTATAAAACGAGCTTCTGACTGCCATAAATCAAAGAATGCTCTCTTTGCTGTCAGCAGGTGACAGTGCCATATATCTGTCCCCAATTCCATCATCCTAACAGATGGTGTCTGCTCTAGCTATGGCTGTGTGTGTGTGTGTGTGTGTGTGCACTCTTGTATGCATACGTATTGTCTTTTTAAAGGTAACTACCAACATCACGTCCTGCACGTTTGGCTACAGCTTCCTTATTCCTAATATGGTCTTCCTGTTAGTGATTGACAGTCACATACATTGTATTCTGATCAATGTGTTTATGCCATGCCACAGATGTCACGGTCAAAGCTATCTTTAAGCAAGACATGTAGGAAGATTCAGCCTTGATTCATTGAAGCTTTTTATCTGGCAGCCAGTGGCGATCATCTTTTTATTATTTTATGGTCAAGGTCATATATATTTATCATCTAATTCAAGATTATGTAAAGACAGGAGTTAAACCATTGATGTTACATGCGTTTGTTGAAAAAAGGACATGTGAACTAGTCTTCCTTCAACAGCAGTTGCCTCTTTTATTTCTAGAAGTCATATTTGGATATATCACAGCAGAGAGTGAAACTGAACAATCTAGTAGGATAGAATAGGAATCGTAAGGAATTTAACAACTTTAATCTATATTCTGATATATTATAAAGGGCCAAATTAGATTAATTAACAATTACAGGAAATAATTTGATGAAATCTGAATATAATATAATATAATGTTGCAATGCTAAATATATAAACTTATGAATTTATTTTTTATTTGTGTAAATCTGAATGCACATTCATAAGTCTGAAAATTTAAATGCAATTTATTTTTCTGAACTTGCATATAGTTAACAATGAAGATATATAACTATATCCACACATTCAGATATATTTACAAAATATATATTATTATTATATATCTGTATTTATTTAGATTTAAAAATATATTATTATTTTTTTATTTACAATGAAGTACCTTTTTTAAGCATACATTTACTTGTAAATAAATAAATAAATTATTATTATCATTATTATTATTATTATTATTATTATTATTATTATTATTATTATTAATAATAATAATAATAATAATAATAATAATAATAATAATAATAATAATAAACAGTATCATCATGGTAAATTTCCAAATATCACTGTACCAAAAATTTACCATGTTTAGAAAAACCACTTGGCTTCAGTATTATATTAAAAACAGATGAAAATAAGTATTCTGGTACTGATAAGAGAGCAATACGGAGAACAGAGACACATACTGTAGTGCTATTGAGGTAGAAAGCTCTCAGAGGAGCCTCATTGAATTTGAATATTTAGTGAGGGTAACCCTGCTTTCAGGACACACAGTGAGATCCTGAGAAGCACAGAGGGCACACACTGATCTGTCCAGTGTGTTCCTGTGGAGGAGAACCACCCCTCTCCTCTAATGCACCTCTGAATACGATCTCCAGATAAGCCTTCACTCATTTCATTTGGCAGAGTGCTGAGTCTGGGATGACATAGGACCCGCTCTCACTTTCATTACCCATGATTACATCTGCCATTCAGGGTCACTGGAGACCTTCTTCCAATGGGAGAGCGGATGACAGATGCCAGAAGAGAGCATGTGTATGTGAGTGTGGGTTTGTGTAAAGGCCTTACCTGAGTGTGGTGGCTGTCCATGTGCCTGTGTAACACCGAGGTGCTGGACGCATTTGACTTTGGATGTCCCTCGTCTTCCAATGTCCCTTTTTGAGGGAGAAATATCCGAATGTTAAATGCAACATCATTCATGCATGTTCTGCAGTATGTTGCTCTCTACACACCTTATTGTCTGTTATTTGGCATTTAACACTTGTATTAAAACTTTTTTGTATAACTTGTTTTTGTATAACATTTCAGCATTAGGTTTATGATTTGCTTTAGGTTTAAGCTTGAGGTTTAAGTTTGTTTTAGTTTGCTAATTATGTTTGTAATAAAAAAATTTGTATTAACATGAGAATAAAGGTATAAATACATTATAATATTTAATTATTGTTATTAAAATAAATGATAACAAAACTATTATGATTATCTATATTAGTATTATTTATAAGGTATATTAGGGTAAGAATTTGGTGTAAAGAACATGAAAGCATGGATCCATCCATATATATATATATATATATATATATATATATATATATATATATATATATATATATATATATATATATATATATATATATATATATATATATACAGTACAGACCAAAAGTTCGGAAACATTCAATTTTTTAATGTTTTTGAAAGAAGTTTCTTCTGCTCATCAAGCCTGCATTTATTTGATCAAAAATACTGAAAAAAATATTGTGATATATTATTACAATTTAAAATAATAGTTGTTAAATGTATTATACTTTAAATTATCATTTATTTCTGTGATGCAAAGCTGAATTTTTAGGATCATTATCACACAATCCTTTAGAAATTATTGTAATATGATGATTCATTATCAAAGTTGGAAACAGTTCTGCTGCTTAACATTTTTTCAGAACATGTGACACTTTTTTAGGATACTTTGATGAATAAAAAAAAAAAAAAGAAGAAGCAGCAGCTATGTTTTTAAAATATTATTATTTTGTAATAACAATATACACCACTGGTCAGTAATTTGGGGTCAGTAATTTTTTTTCTTTCTTTTATTTTAAATAAAATCAATACTTTTATTCAGCAAGGATGTGTTAAATTGACAAAAAGTGATAGTAAATAAAACATATTATCAGAATATATATTATTATAATTTATTTTTTATTTTTGAATAAATGCAGTTCTTTTTAACCTTTTATTGATCAAATATATTAGACAGCAGAACTGTTTCCAACACTCATAATAAATCAGAATATTAGAATGATTTCTAAATGATCATGTGATCGACTGATGTTACATGTGACACTGAAGGCTGGAGGAATGATGCTGAAAATTCAGCTTTACATCACAGGAATACATTTTTTTTTAAAGTATATTCAAATAGAAAACTATTATTTTAAGTTGTAATAATATTTCACAATATTACATTTTTTTCTGTATTTTTGATCAAATAAATGCACGCTTGATGAGCAGAAGAAACTTCTTTCAAAAACATTAAAAATAGTAATGTTTCCAAACTTTTGGTCTGTACTGTATATAGACACACTAAAAGGCCACTTTATTAGGTACACCTTGCTAGTACCGAGTTGGACCCCCTTTTGCCTTCAGAACTGCCTTAATTCTCCGTGCCACAGATTCAACAAGGTGTTCAACAAGGAAACATTCCTCAGAGATTTTGGTCCACATTGACATGATCCCATGATGCAGTGCAAAGTATTGATTCCAATGCATAACAGATATTCCTAAAACCTGATATTACGTAAAACTTTAACACTATTCTTTTACCGTCTTGCGAGCACTTGTATTTCCTTAGTTCATATA
The DNA here is from genome assembly GCF_003368295.1 of Carassius auratus. Classification (NCBI taxonomy): domain Eukaryota; kingdom Metazoa; phylum Chordata; class Actinopteri; order Cypriniformes; family Cyprinidae; genus Carassius; species Carassius auratus. The sequence continues at coordinate 12,137 of NW_020524790.1, read as the reverse complement.
CCATTATCTTGAAGATGTAGGCATAATTGCTGAGTGTATAGGTCACTGCTGGCTTCCGCTTAAAACTTCCAGCCAATCTCTACTACATCCCTTCATCTGGAATATGGAAGTTTACCTAGACAGTGATGTGTATGTGTTTGTGAGAGGTAGATAGAGAGACCCTGAGCCATCTGATGGCTCTTTAGGAGAGCACTTTCACTTTAATCATGGGCTGCCTCAGTGATAGCTCCTGGGTCCACTCGCTCCATCTTACCTTGTCCATTTCTCCAATCCCCTTTTCTCCAATAAACGCTCTCAATCTGAAATGTGTTTCTTTTCTCATACTCTCTCACTTTATCTTCAATATTTTCTCATGCATGTAAAGCAACGTGCCTCTGTGGTTTATGTCACGCTCAGATGGCCAAATGTTATGCGTTCACTTGTACTCTCTCTGTGGTAAACAAACCTTGGGGGAAGGCTGGGTCGGCCAATGACATGCGATTGAACTTTAAATAATTGGATGGATGCACATTAGGACATGCAATGGCCAATGCCCAAATGTAACATGGGCTTGTGGGGTGTGTAAGAAGGTCTCCTCTGCTCTCGAACACATTCATGAAGAGAAAGAGTAGTTGGCTTCACATTTTCACCTGAAGTGATATTGGGTCTCATTCACATATAACTGCAAACAAGTCTTACTTATGTGGCCAAAAAATGTTCTTCATAATTTCAGCTGCATTTAAATTAGATCAAAGTTGCAATATTTATTTAATGTTGATGAATCAGACATTTTATCTTTGCAATGTACCAAGTTAGAAGGCTCCCTGTATATTTTACAGTATAAGTTGGCCGATAAGTTAATTCACATACGCAAAATTAATAAAATAAACAAATGTGCAAATGAATCATATTTAGTTTGAACCAAACTGAACTGAACCGATAGCTTGTTAATCTTAAAAAAAAAAAAATAATAATCAGTAAATGTGTAATACACAGCCCTATTTTTGAGCTTGTGTGATTTGACTTGGTTCCCATTTGTATCCTAAGCTTTAAAACATGCACTTACATAACACTGATGAATTATTTTGTGGATAATGAATGGGACCCAGTGTTTGGTGTCCAGTTTTTAGAAGCTTCATCACCCTTAACCTCTTGTGCCATTACCATTGGAGATCTGGTTGCCATTCTCAATGGGTGCGGGGTTGGATGAGCTGGGTGAGGTGTGGTTGTTGGCATTTTTGTCCTGTAACTGTGCTGATGGAGAGATGGGGCCTTGATCCTCTTGACCTGGCAGGTTAATGTTGGAATTTGAGAGTCCTGTGGAATAGAAATGAATTAAAATATTCAATAAATACATTGATTCACATCAAGATGATGTGTTACCTATGTTTCAGCACCACATACGGCCACACAGACCATCTAACCGTGACCGTCGTCCTACGTGTTCCCAGTTTCTGACAGATAAAGGTGATGACGTGACTTGTAAGTTAACACCTGCCACCTTGAGTCACAAACATCTCTGCAGGAGTATCTGCAGCGGAATTTTGGGAATGGCTGTGTCTAGCAATGACGTTGATGGCAGAGAGAGCGGAAGCACGAGGGGATGTTTAAGCCTCACGGCATGTGCGTCTGCTTGGATCTGACCACCACGGGGATGGATATAGCACAGGGGTCAGTTGCCCCTTTAAATCCCTGTTAAAAGCCCTGTTTCTATTACAGCATGCTCTCACTCTTGTCAGGAGCATCTGACTTTAGAGCCACCGTCTGGGCTTATCAGAGATTCATTAACTGCAGCTTTGTGTCAGGGACCCCTACTGACCCTCCCTTATATATTCACATGAGGAAAACAGTCACATTGCATTACACTTGAGATCGACCATTATGTGTGCGCGCGCGTGTGTGTGTGTGTGTGTGTGTGTTTTTGTTCAAACTATCAACATACTTGAAAAGTAAAAAGATGCTCCCCTTGTGGTGATATGAGTACAATTAAAATGGAAAATCTTTTTTTTTCTTAATTCACCTAAATATTTGTTTAAAATATTAATAATAATTACTCCTGAGATTCAAAGCTGATTTTTCATCGGTCATTATTCCAGTCTTTAATGTCACATGATCCTACAGAAATCATTCCTATATGTTGATTTGCTGCTCAAGAAACATTTATATTTATTATTAATGTTGAAAACAGTTGTGCTGCTTAATATTTATGTGAAAACCATGATGCATTTTTTTCAGGTTTCTTTGATAGACAGATGGTGCAAAAGAACAGCATTTATTTTAAATATAATCTATAATCTCAGTTTAACGAGTCACTGAATGTATAAAGAAATTAAAGTATAAAAAAAAACAAAATAAATAAATAAATAAAAACCAAAAAATCTGACCCTACAAATTTGAGCGTTAGTGTAACTATCAGGGATCAAACTTGAAAAAGAAAATGAAATGAAACGGGAAACACCTGTCAATCAAGATGACTGACAGTCATGCAGCGTATATAACAGAGAAACAGTTGGGACAGTTGTGCTATAAACATTCTTTAAAAAAAATTCCAAGCATGACACTAACACAAACATTATGACAGATTAATGTTTGTTCATTTCACACACACAGCTGTGAACATGTACAGTAATGTGAGAAGTAATTTCCTAAGATGCGCACACACACACACACACACACACACACACAACTCTCAGGATTCAAATGCATTGCAGCGATTCACATTCGTCAGTGGGAGTGGGAGACTTTGATATTTAATATTTCATAGCTACATCATCTCTTGTCCATGTAATATTAATGTGACTGCAGCTAATACCCTCTGTGCCCTTTATAATAAACTGATTTAAAACAGAGGGGAAAAAATATATATAATATTGAATATTCCTTTAATTATATATTGCTTTCGAGATCAACAACTAACTACCTTATAATTGCAACTATATTTGCAATTGTGTCTCCATAACAACTCAGATAAAGCTTTTACACACAAGATGAACACACCAGACATCTCAATCCTTCTTTGCAATTAAAGTGTCCATATTTTTGAAATGAGTTTAGATCCATATAAACTTTAAAAATATCTGCTTCTTCTGATTGACACAATAAGTCATAGTGGTTGATCTTGGTGATGGATACAAACACAATGCAGACAGCTGATTCTCTGCTACAGATAGGAAAAGGGTAAACAGCTCAACAAAAACTGACCTTTATGGTTAAATGCAACCATTTGTGCAAGTGGACTACGCTATTTAGAAGAGACTTGTCAGTTGCACATTTGTGAAACCACATTCAAATTCTTACAAGCACATATGGGTCAGGGTCAGGGTCATAGGGGATCCATGCTCATAAATCCATGATGGGAGTAGATGTACACAAAAGCATTTTTAAATAAATACAAAGTTTACGAGAAAAAGGCAAGGGTAACTGTGTTAAACATCATGTGAACTCAGTCGGTACACACACCCAAAACCTCCCTAAGAACGTCCCCTTGTCAAATTTTTATTTCAGTGTGACATTTAACACTTGCTCTTTTCCTCAAACAGGCATGTACTTATTGTGCATTATATATTAGTTTATCCACGGTAGAGTGAACAAGCATTTCTTCAGACCATAATCAATTATAAAAATATATATATAATAATAATAAAAAATGAATACGTTTGCAGGAACACCATTCCAGATTATTCGGGCCCAGTTCAACCTTTGGGCTCATGGTGTAGGAGCATTTAAGGGCTGTTGTTGGATGGTTGTTGTTGTGTTGTAACAAAACTGATCCAGAGCAGATGCACAATACGGCCTAAACCTCCGTAACACACAAACACTTTGCCTGCATCAGAATGAATTTTCTGAGAGAGAACAAACCACAGTTCTTATGGTAAATGTCTGTTTTATCAGCACTGGGTTTTTGACAAACACAAAGCATGGCACTGGTTGAGTAAAGAAAAACCATACTAAATGGGATGTGCCTTTCAGTAACCACATATATGAAATGATGATTTGACCAGACTATTTTAATGCTCCTGCAACAAATTAAGCATTACCATGTGTCCTGGCTATACAAATGTGCGATTCATGTGTCTGGAGCATGTAATGCAAGTTTAACAGGACAGATCAAATAAAAATGAAAAAAGCTTCATTAGTTACTCAGCCTCATGTCCTTCTAAATCTGTATGACTGACATTCTACAGTAAAATAGCCTATCTCTTTTTTTATCAATAAAGTTCAGTTTAGTACAGGCAAACTCTTTAATACTGTTAAGAAATAAAGTTATGCAGGTTTGGTACAACACGAGGGTGGGTAAGTGATGATAGAATGCATTTTTGGGTGAACCATTTTGTTCGATATTAAAACACTTTCTAGAATACCAGATTGATGTTTCAGACAACTATAAGTAGGAAATTTGTAAATTGATTTCAGCAAAACATAGAAATACTGTCACTCTGTGTTGCTTTCAACACTTGGTCCAACACTGGCTCAACTAAAACAAAATGTGCTTGAAGTGCTTGAGAGACCTGACTGGTCACTCATTATTTAGCTATTCTGTTTGGTGCCACAAATGGCAATGTAAGTCCTTATAACACCTTTACAACACATGTACCCAAACACTTGCACACACTCTTACTCACCGCTGTCACGTATTTTTCTCCCAGTGGTGGACTTGCGGAGCAGGCTGCGCCCTGAGCTAAAAATGGTATTGAGCTCGTCCAGAGGGCTTGTGAGGGGTCTCCCATTGGCTGGATTGAAGAGCAGAGGTGAGGAGGAGCAGGAATGAGATCTGCGGGGCTCTGGCCGTGAGGTCTTTACTGGGGAGAAGGGAGGCTTGGAACTGCTTGGGGGTGTCTCTGCCAGAACGTGCCCTATTTTATGGGAGACTTTGGGGGAATCAGTGGTAGCCACAGAAGCTGCACGTGTCAGAGCCAACAAGTTTGGTTCAGGGGGGAAGGGGAAGTGGGATGGGGGGCGGTATGGAGGTGGAAGTGCTGCCGAAAGAGGAGGAGGAGTCAAGGGTGGCGTGGACTTTTCTGGCATTAAGACAGAAAGACTCGGTGAGGAGTCAGCTCTTTGACGGGTGTACTGGGGTGAGAGTGGGCTGCCCCCATCTTGGCTGGTGTAGTTGAGGTTAGTCTCGAACACAGGCAGCTTCTTCACCTCCAGGGGGGTGAGGGGGGACTCATCCGAAGCCGGAGAGCAGGTGACAGGGGACGGGGGGAAGACTAGAAGTGGGGGACGGTGTTGAAGAAGGTTGGGGAATGGAGCTGGAATGTCAAAACCCATCCCATCCTTGCCCTGCTGCTTTCCTCCGAGAGAGCCAGAGTGCTCCATCAAGGTCACAGGCCTCTTGACTTCTGGCCCTGGGGCAGGTAGGGTAGTGGGACCGGGATTGACCGTTTCAGGCTTGGCCACCGGAGCTGACCCCACCTCGTCAGGTGGGAAGTATTTCATTTCCTCGTAAACCGCCTCTCCCAGCTCTGGACTGTGGGAGTCAGCCAGGCTGAGGGCTCGTGAGGCTCCCACCATATCGATATACACATCCTCCTCATCCTGGCAGGGGTAGAGGCTTAGCACAGAATAATTGGGGCCATCCGCAGATGCTGCTCGTTGGATAAGGCCCAAGCAGTGGCCGGCTCGTACCAGGCTGACAAGTTTCATGTCCGTGGGGCGTGCAGGGGAAGGTACAGAGATCTCCTCATAGGAACCTGTCAGCTTGGTATTAGGGCTGCGTTTGGGCTTGGGGGGTGGGATCTTCTTCATGGTGCTGTAGTCATCACTGTGAGGGCGTGGTTTAGAGAGGGCTGGTGGATGATGGATGGAGTTGGAAGGAAAGGGAAAATCTGTTTACTGGAATGCCAGGAACAATTCTCAATAATGAGATAAATTAAGACGTTTTGTTCTGTGTTGTAGGAAACATGGACATTATATGGCCAAAAGTATGTGGACATCTGAACACCACATCTACATTGTATTAACATTTATTATTTCTAAATCATTGTTGTTAATAGCAAGCTGGGAGTGCTTAATTCCTCTTGTGCCCTTCTGGAAAGGTTTTCCTCTAGATGTTTGAATAGAGATAGAGGGATTGCTCCAATTCTGACACAACAGTATGTGTGAGGCTATACTTTGATATTAGATGATGGGATCTGGCTCTCAGTCAGTGACCAATTCAAAGGTGTTCAGTGGCATTCAGGTTTGGGCTTTGTGCGAGTCAATATGTCATGCATAATAGAAGAGGGTGTCCACATACTTTTGGACATGAAGTGATTGTTTGAGCTCATATTGATACGTACGATCAGAAGGAGAGAGTTGGGTTTTTGGTGGGCTTCCAGATGGAGAGCCTTGACCCTCAGCAGGGCTGTCTTTGAGTGCAATACTCAGCCCTGCACACACTGCCTCGTACGATGCACTCAGACGTGTATTGGGGTCTCGTTTGGGTTTGGGAGGAGGTTGTTTTCGTGGGGAGGAGAGGATCCCTCCATTCCCCTCCTCAGTGGAGTATGGCGCAGGCTGAAGGGCTGCTTTGATTGATGTCCCGATGCTGGAGTGTACCAAGCTGTCCATAACCAGGGGGAGAGGCACAGAGCTGGAGCGGAAATGCCGGAGTGGTCTGTTCCCCCCACGGCCTGACACATCGTTAACCCTTCCACTTTTTTCAACAGCCCTAAACAAAAGGATGAACAATCATAAGTTTTCTAGTGCCATTCCTGTCATTCATCATGTACCCTTGTATCTCCCCCCCCTCGCCAATCTAGCAAGTCATTATTCATTCATATGTTCATTCTTTCAATCTTACTGCATATGTCCTGTCTCAATGTATGATGGGTAGTTAAGGTGCTAAGCAGCTGCCAAGTGTGCGAGGATCAACGTCAACCTTCCTGAAATCAATACACCAATGTAAAGCTGTCCATTCATATCTGGACTAAGATTTCATTAAACTACACTAACTGGAATTCATGTTCCCTTAACAATAACGATAAACAAAACAAATTACAATTAAGAACTGGTATCATAATAATTACATGATTAGCAGATTTAACCAATTCACAAAATGTGGTAACTCAAAGTGGTCAGGAGGCACAATAAAATGTGATAAAAGAAACTAATATACACAGATATACACAAACAGCAAACCTGCACTTGGTTTTAAGCATTCATTAGTATTAAATACTCAAAAGAAATTATCCACGATACCAGTAAATGATTACGACAAATTAGCATTGCATTAGGATTCTGAACTCTGATTTACAGAACTAAAGCACGAAAGCTTATTTGCATTGCAGATTGTTTGAGTCTAAGTTGATTCCTATAAGACTACATTGTGAAATGCACACTCTTGTTTGATATTGACCCTATAATCTGGGCCTACCATCTGCTGTTCTCACCCAAAAGGCGATGGAGTGTTGGGGTGGATGGTATTCGAGGAACGGGGGGTGGTGATGGGTTCCAGTGACTCAAAACCCTAAGGCGATTTCAGCTCTCTCTCTGATTAGCGGTGTGGACCTCCTCTTGACTCACTGATTGACTTCTAGATTAGCTATGAAAGCCCCATCTATCAATCACCTGCACCTCTCTCATTTGTGATGCTAAAAGTGAATTTATGTGATAAATGTGTGTGCGTGTTTTGAAGAACAGGGGAGCAGATATGCCGAATGATTAAGACACTACTTGTGGCAATTGGGCACTCAATACACCTGTTTGTTTATGCTTGTGCAAATAGATTTCCATTGCAGTCTCATTATAAAAAAAATATAGTAATAAAAATAAACCACCCTTCCAACACCACTTGCAATGGTAATGATCAACACTTCTTTGGCAGCTGTTGCATAGTGCCAGACAATTGTTCATGGCTAATTTCTGTTATGTCTATAAGTCCTGAGAATTTTGCTAGATTATTATTATTTCATTTATTATTCTTTTTATTTATCCTTGGAGTTTTGGGTACTGAATATCAATTGAATAGGCAGTTCTGACCTAGCAGTTTGCACAATTTTCATTTGCAGATGGAGATGGTAGTACGTACTGTATGTGCCAATGTTAATAGTGTCTACGACTAACCTGAGATTAGGCTTCTTTTTTGCTGAATTCCCACTAACATCATCTCATAAATTGCAAGTACTTTAGACTGATCAGTTTGCAAAGACAGAACATGAAGAACTGATAAAACCTCTCATGAATTTTTAAAGGTTCCTCAAACCCAAGTGGAAAATGCCCATTTTGGAGTGTCTAATATAATCAGATATCCCAATATAATCCTTCAAGAGGGACTCTCACAGTAGCACATTCTTATTCAGATTGAATTGCAGCTGAAAAAAATATTAAAATTTTTTTGTTAGGGATCATTTAATGGACACCAATATGAATATGGTTATTTCCTTGATATGTTTTCTATTTTAAAAACTAATTAAAGAATAGAGACAGGAGCACACTCAACCTTATTGCACATTCTCCTCTATAAAGGTTCACCTTTTGGGTGAGTCTTCTTCTTTGCCTACAGGTTCTGGTCGTTCACCCAGTGGTGGAGCACTGATGTGACCCCGGAGGCGGTCATTCTCTCGTGCAATATCGGCTGCATTTTGGATGACCAGGCTGTCATAAGCACGCATACCCAAGTCCTCTGCTCCCTGCAGAAACCGCTGGACGGTACACTGCTCCTGCTGCCGAGATGTGAGCCTGTGACGTGCACACTGTCTGGCCAACCAACCACGCACCACTGAATCACACATACACACGATTAAGTAAACATCTTAGCTCGGTGACAGACCACATACAGTCTCTGATGTGTTCACTTTACCTTTCTGACAGATAATAATCTTCCTGTGCAGTTGATGGCAGCGGTCATTAAGGTGATCAGCTTGCCAGTATCTCAAGAAAACCTTACTGTTCCCTATCTGCGCAAAAGAATGAGAGAGGAAGAGAGATAGGTAATCACATAAGCTCTGTTCCAAAATCTATTTAGCTGCCTACTTCCTATATTCATGGGGAAATTAAGATTTTGCTGCATGTTCAATTTACTTGAAATCAGCTAAAGCAACACAATTACTGTATACATTTAATTTCATTTTGAACAACCCACTTAAATATGTCGAATTCAAATGTACTTAACCCATTATTGTAAATAGTTGCATTAACTGAAACCGCATGGACAGATTTTTTACAGCATGCTTTAAACTGAACTGAACTGAACTGGGAGAGAAAATGTTGAAATTTAGTGCAATTTTATGCATTTTTGAAAGGAACAACCTGCTTTTGTTTAATGCTCAGTTATTTTGTCTGTTCATTTAAAAGTGTTTCTGAAGTTTTTGTGGTTAGGTTGCAGGATGGTTTAGATGGTTAATGGTGTTAGTCGGTTCATTCAATGAACAAAACTGCTAATGGTCAGTGCTGCCAGCACTGTATTTATTCAATTTGTTAATTGATTAAGTTGTGCATTTTTACTTAATTCCATTTGTGACATTTACATAAAATATTTCATTTTGCAGAAAAATGTGAAAGAAATTTAATTAAACTAAACAATCTATACTTATTAGTGTAAATGGAATAGAAGTTTAATATTAAGATCAAGTATCTTCACATCAGGAAACCTATGATGCCTTAAAATCCTGTCTCTGTAATCCGTGCTCAATATTTTTGGAACAACACCTCTCGGGTCCCTTCATGAACATTTTCCTAGAGCTCTGTAGATGTATTTGGTAACTCACCTGCCAGCCCTGAAGTTTACAATGCTGCAGAATGTGGCGGGCACTTCTCCTCTGTGGATGTTTTCTTCCTGTCGGTGAGGATGGTGTCCACCAGCTCTCTGTATCTGCCACCACAAACCCACATAACATTCACGGTCATCCACATATTCAACTGCAGAGGAACTCTATGAACCCCTTACTGCTGCATTAAAGCATGATGATCACTAATGCCTGAACGGGAATGTTTGTCTGCAGGAACCATTAGGACCACCACTTCCTGTTGGCCTTGCTTAGCGGGGCTTCGATTTTCAAATGCAATAACCATCTAAGACTGATGTTAAACTACGAAAGACAATGCTCAATCAGCTCCATTCCTTTTTGCAACTCAAGGGTCAAAGAGTTTCGGAGTCCGGATGACTTCTCAGCATCTGCTGCGGAGGCTGTTGGCAAGGCAACCAATCACAGAGAAAGGTCAAACTTGGACAGCTTGCAGCATTGTTCTGGAGGAGAAGGATCAAGCATCTGTGGCAGAAGAGGGTAAGCTGTCGACACACCCCTCAAACATGTGTGTGTGTGTGTGTTTGCGCATTTGGATTATGCATTATGAACATCTGGGGAAGTCGTGGCCTAATGGTTAGAGGGTTGGACTCCCAATCGAAGGGTTGTGGGTTCTAGTCTCGGGCCGGATGGAATTGTGGGTGGGGTGAGTGCATGTACAGTTCTCTCTCCACCTTCAATACCACGACTTAGGTGCCCTTGAGCAAGGCATCGAACCCCCAACTGCTCCCCGGGCGCCGCAGCATAAATGGCTGCCCACTGCTCCGGGTGTGTGCTCACAGTGTGTGTGTGTGTGTGTGTGTTCACTGCTCTGTGTGTGTGCATTTCGGATGGGTTAAATGCAGAGCACCAAATTCTGAGTATGGGTCACCATACTTGGCTGAATGTCACTTCACTTCACTTCACTTCACTTCTGGCACGAGGGAACGGTGTTTAATAATCAACTATACTAAAGGAATTCACAAAGGAAGAAACTCAAGCATACGTGATGCATGCAAATATCTTCGTAAAAACAATTTATTTTCTATCTTGAATTTAATCAGTTGCTTTTCAGTTTTAGGTTCAGAAACATGAATGTACATTAACTGATCGTTTTGTTCATAAAAATCGAGGTCTTATTACTATACTTAATTCAGACTATCTATCTATCTATCTATCTATCTAGATATCTATGTATATATATATATATATTTTTTTTTTTATTCTCTTTACCAATATGTTTGTTCCCTGGGAATTGAACCCACAACCTTTTGCACTGCTAACACAATGCTCTACACTAAGCCACAGGAACACAGACTCTATTCAAGTTACTTTAAATAATGTTTGTAAAATTGTGTGCAATTGCAAGGGTGATGCATTAGTATGATGATATTAAAGTTTTAACTCTTATATAGATTACACATTTGCAAAGAGAGAGTGCTATTACTCACTATGTCTCACTAAAGTATTCATGATAACTGTAGTTTTAAAATTAAATACTGATATGTTACTTCTACAAAAAACAAAAATAGCAAAAGTAATCCATGGCAATTACTATATGGTTGACACTCCAACATAGTAGTTGGCAGAACTGAACCTTAAAGATGTGATCACATTTACTTTTGCAGGTGAAATCACTACACTACACAATACCATTAATTTATTAATTTTTTATTTTTTGCCTACCAAATTTTTCTACATTTTGTGAATGTGACTGTATCATAACACAGGTTGCCACCCCCAAAATTTCTTTAGATATACTGTTATTGTAAAGTATTTTACTCATGCTAATAGTGTAGTGAAAATGTGATATTTTAACACCTATTTTTAATAGATACGCTATTTATCATATGTGAATGGCATACATCTGTACACTTTTACTGACATTTCAACAGAAATCTTTAGTTGCCTCATTCTCACGTTTTCGCAAAACAATCTGCATTTATTAATGCATTTCAAATATTTCACAAATTTGGTATTTAATTTTGCCTTCTATTAACACTGTTTAACATGTGGAGAATATTTTTTGCAGACAGCTGCATAATGGGCCATTAATGTGTCATGCCCATGATTTGTGATGCAAGCAATCTTAGTGGGAGGGCGAAAATTGACGTCCCAACTTTCAATAAATTAATAAATGATTTTTATAATTCCCTGGTCATGTGGCACGGGGATTGTAGGGATGTAGTGTAATGGGGGTTCTCCATGAGCTCAGGCAAACACTTGCTTTAGTCTTAAGCCAAATTAACTTCCGAAGTGATTTACAGAAGCCTGGTGCTTCTGAACTTACCCTAACCCTCTTCTATGACCAAGACCTACTCGCTTCCCAAAGGAGTCATCAACCCATGAAGGGAGCCAGGGAAACCAAAGACCTCTTGTATATGAATATGAAAATTATCGATGTCTTCACTGTTTGTTGGGCCTTTGGGATTGAGTCATATGAACTCAACAAGG